>NC_143031.1:2582500-2752500 GCF_057628025.1 Oncorhynchus mykiss | reverse complement strand
CAACAGTAATACCTAACAATATGCTTGTGTTTCTAGCTCCAACAGTAATACCTAGCAATATGCTTGTGTTTCTAGCTCCAACAGTACAGTAATACCTAACAATATGCTTGTGTTTCTAGCTCCAACAGTAATACCTAACAATTTGCTTGTGTTTCTAGCTCCGACAGTAATACCTAGCAATATGCCTGTGTTTCTAGCTCCAACAGTAATACCTAACAATATGATTGTGTTTCTAGCTCCAACAGTAATACCTAGCAATATGCTTGTGTTTCTAGCTCCAACAGTAATACCCAGCAATATGCTTGTGTTTCTAGCTCCAACAGTAATACCTAACAATATGCTTGTGTTTCTAGCTCCAACAGTAATACCTAGCAGTATGCTTGTGTTTCTCGCTCCAACAGTAATACCTAGCAATATGCTTGTGTTTCTAGCTCCAACAGTAATACCTAGCAATATGCTTGTGTTTCTAGCTCCAACAGTACAGTAATACCTAGCAATATGCTTGTGTTTCTAGCTCCAACAGTAATACCTAGCAATATGCTTGTGTTTCTAGCTCCAACAGTAATACCTAACAATATGCTTGTGTTTCTAGCTCCAACAGTACAGTAATACCTAGCAATATGCTTGTGTTCCTAGCTCCAACAGTAATACCTAACAATATGCTTGTGTTTCTAGCTCCAACAGTACAGTAATACCTAGCAATATGCTTGTGTTTCTAGCTCCAACAGTAATACCTAGCAATATGTTTGTGTTTCTAGCTCCAACAGTAATACCTAACAATATGCTTGTGTTTCTAGCTCCAACAGTAATACCTAACAATATGCTTGTGTTTCTAGCTCCAACAGTACAGTAATACCTAGCAATATGCTTGTGTTTCTAGCTCCAACAGTAATACCTAGCAGTATGCTTGTGTTTCTAGCTCCAACAGTACAGTAATACCTAGCAGTATGCTTGTGTTTCTAGCTCCAACAGTAATACCTAGCAATATGCTTGTGTTTCTAGCTCCAACAGTAATACCTAACAATATGCTTGTGTTTCTAGCTCCAACAGTAATACCTAACAATATGCTTGTGTTTCTAGCTCCAACAGTACAGTAATACCTAGCAATATGCTTGTGTTTCTAGCTCCAACAGTAATACCTAGCAGTATGCTTGTGTTTCTAGCTCCAACAGTAATACCTAACAATATGCTTGTGTTTCTAGCTCCAACAGTACAGTAATACCTAGCAATATGCTTGTGTTTCTAGCTCCAACAGTAATACCTAGCAGTATGCTTGTGTTTCTAGCTCCAACAGTACAGTAATACCTAGCAGTATGCTTGTGTTTCTAGCTCCAACAGTAATACCTAGCAATATGCTTGTGTTTCTAGCTCCAACAGTAATACCTAACAATATGCTTGTGTTTCTAGCTCCAACAGTAATACCTAACAATATGCTTGTGTTTCTAGCTCCAACAGTAATACCTAACAATATGCTTGTGTTTCTAGCTCCAACAGTAATACCTAACAATATGCTTGTGTTTCTAGCTCCAACAGTAATACCTAACAATATGCTTGTGTTTCTAGCTCCAACAGTACAGTAATACCTAGCAATATGCTTGTGTTTCTAGCTCCAACAGTAATACCTAGCAGTATGCTTGTGTTTCTAGCTCCAACAGTACAGTAATACCTAGCAGTATGCTTGTGTTTCTAGCTCCAACAGTAATACCTAGCAATATGCTTGTGTTTCTAGCTCCAACAGTAATACCTAACAATATGCTTGTGTTTCTAGCTCCAACAGTAATACCTAACAATATGCTTGTGTTTCTAGCTCCAACAGTAATACCTAACAATATGCTTGTGTTTCTAGCTCCAACAGTAATACCTAACAATATGCTTGTGTTTCTAGCTCCAACAGTACAGTAATACCTAGCAATATGCTTGTGTTTCTAGCTCCAACAGTAATATCTAGCAATATGCTTGTGTTTCTAGCTCTAACAGTAGAGTAATACCTAACAATATGCTTGTGTTTCTAGCTCCAACAGTAATACCTAGCAGTATGCTTGTGTTTCTAGCTCCAACAGTACAGTAATACCTAACAATATGCTTGTGTTTCTAGCTCCAACAGTAATACCTAGCAGTATGCTTGTGTTTCTAGCTCCAACAGTACAGTAATACCTAGCAATATGCTTGTGTTCCTATCTCCAACAGTAATACCTAGCAATATGCTTGTGTTTCTAGCTCCAACAGTACAGTAATACCTAACAATATGCTTGTGTTTCTAGCTCCAACAGTACAGTAATACCTAACAATATGCTTGTGTTTCTAGCTCCAACAGTAATACCTAGCAATATGCTTGTGTTTCTAGCTCCAACAGTAATACCTAACAATATGCTTGTGTTTCTAGCTCCAACAGTAATACCTAACAATATGTTTGTGTTTCTAGCTCTAACAGTAGAGTAATACCTAACAATATGCTTGTGTTTCTAGCTCCAACAGTAATACCTAACAATATGCTTGTGTTTCTAGCTCCAACAGTAATACCTAGCAATATGCTTGTGTTTCTAGCTCCAACAGTACAGTAATACCTAACAATATGCTTGTGTTTCTAGCTCCAACAGTAATACCTAACAATTTGCTTGTGTTTCTAGCTCCGACAGTAATACCTAGCAATATGCCTGTGTTTCTAGCTCCAACAGTAATACCTAACAATATGATTGTGTTTCTAGCTCCAACAGTAATACCTAGCAATATGCTTGTGTTTCTAGCTCCAACAGTAATACCCAGCAATATGCTTGTGTTTCTAGCTCCAACAGTAATACCTAACAATATGCTTGTGTTTCTAGCTCCAACAGTAATACCTAGCAGTATGCTTGTGTTTCTAGCTCCAACAGTAATACCTAGCAATATGCTTGTGTTTCTAGCTCCAACAGTAATACCTAGCAATATGCTTGTGTTTCTAGCTCCAACAGTACAGTAATACCTAGCAATATGCTTGTGTTTCTAGCTCCAACAGTAATACCTAGCAATATGCTTGTGTTTCTAGCTCCAACAGTAATACCTAACAATATGCTTGTGTTTCTAGCTCCAACAGTACAGTAATACCTAGCAATATGCTTGTGTTCCTAGCTCCAACAGTAATACCTAACAATATGCTTGTGTTTCTAGCTCCAACAGTACAGTAATACCTAGCAATATGCTTGTGTTTCTAGCTCCAACAGTAATACCTAGCAATATGTTTGTGTTTCTAGCTCCAACAGTAATACCTAGCAATATGCTTGTGTTTCTAGCTCTAACAGTAGAGTAATACCTAGCAATATGCTTGTGTTTCTAGCTCCAACAGTAATACCTAGCAATATGCTTGTGTTCCTAGCTCCAACAGTAATACCTAACAATATGCTTGTGTTTCTAGCTCCAACAGTACAGTAATACCTAGCAATATGTTTGTGATTCTAGCTCCAACAGTAATACCTTACAATATGCTTGTGTTTCTAGCTCCAACAGTAATACCTAACAATATGCTTGTGTTTCTAGCTCCAACAGTGCAGTAATACCTAGCAATATGCTTGTGTTTCTAGCTCCAACAGTAATACCTAACAATTTGCTTGTGTTTCTAGCTCCAATAGTAATACCTAACAATATGCTTGTGTTCCTAGCTCCAACAGTAATACCTAGCAATATGCTTGTGTTTCTAGCTCCAACAGTAATACCTAACAATATGCTTGTGTTTCTAGCTCCAACAGTAATACCTAACAATATGCTTGTGTTCCTAGCTCCAACAGTAATACCTAGCAATATGCTTGTGTTTCTAGCTCCAACAGTAATACCTAACAATATGCTTGTGTTTCTAGCTCCAACAGCAATACCTAGCAATATGCTTGTGTTCCTAGGTCCAACAGTAATACCTAACAATATGCTTGTGTTTCTAGCTCCAACAGTACAGTAATACCTAGCAATGTGCTTGTGTTTCTAGCTCCAACAGTAATACCTAGCAATATGCTTGTGTTTCTAGCTCCAACAGTAATACCTAACAATATGCTTGTGTTTCTAGCTCCAACAGTAATACCTAGCAATATTCTTGTGTTCCTAGCTCCAACACTACAGTAATACCTAGCAATATGCTTGTGTTCCTAGCTCCAACAGTAATACCTAGCAATAATCTTGTGTTTCTAGCTCCAACAGTAATACCTAGCAATATGCTTGTGTTCCTAGCTCCAACACTACAGTAATACCTAGCAATATGCTTGTGTTTCTAGCTCCAACAGTAATACCTAGCAATATGCTTGTGTTTCTAGCTCCAACAGTAATACCTAGCAATATGCTTGTGTTCCTAGCTCCAACACTACAGTAATACCTAGCAATATGCTTGTGTTCCTAGCTCCAACACTACAGTAATACCTAGCAATATGCTTGTGTTCCTAGCTCCAACAGTAATACCTAACAATATGCTTGTGTTCCTAGCTCCAACACTACAGTAATACCTAGCAATATGTTTGTGTTCCTAGCTCCAACACTACAGTAATACCTAGCAATATGCTTGTGTTCCTAGCTCCAACACTACAGTAATACCTAGCAATATGCTTGTGTTCCTAGCTCCAACACTACAGTAATACCTAGCAATATGCTTGTGTTCCTAGCTCCAACACTACAGTAATACCTAGCAATATGCTTATGTTTCTAGCTCCAACACTACAGTAATACCTAGCAATATGCTTGTGTTCCTAGCTCCAACAGTAATACCTAGCAATATGCTTGTGTTCCTAGCTCCAACACTACAGTAATACCTAGCAATATGTTTGTGTTCCTAGCTCCAACAGTAATACCTAGCAATATGCTTGTGTTCCTAGCTCCAACAGTAATACCTAGCAATATGCTTATGTTTCTAGCTCCAACACTACAGTAATACCTAGCAATATGCTTGTGTTCCTAGCTCCAACAGTAATACCTAGCAATATGCTTGTGTTCCTAGCTCCAACACTACAGTAATACCTAGCAACAACGAAAAAGAACAATACACACATAAAAAAAGCAGAAGTTTAGTAGTTTAGTAGTATTAGTAGTTTAGTAGTTTAGTATAGGATGAGCCTTGACTGGAACACAGTGTGTTCATCTGGAGTTGGGGAAACAGTATTTAAACATGACTAAAGTGACCAGTGATTCCATGTCTTTGTATATAGGGCAGCAGCCTAGCTAGGCTGCAGGGTTGAGTGACCAGTGTTCCATGTCTTTGTATATAGGGCAGCAGCCTAGCTAGGCTGCAGGGTTGAGTGACCAGTGTTCCATGTCTTTGTACACAGGGCAGCAGCCTAGCTAGGCTGCAGGGTTGAGTGACCAGTGTTCCATGTCTATGTATATAGGGCAGCAGCCTAGCTAGGCTGCAGGGTTGAGTGACCAGTGTTCCATGTCTTTGTACATAGGGCAGCAGCTTAGCTAGGCTGCAGGGTTGAGTGACCAGTGTTCCATGTCTTTGTATATAGGGCAGCAGCCTAGCTAGGCTGCAGGGTTGAGTGACCAGTGTTCCATGTCTTTGTATATAGGGCACTTAAAGATGATCAATGTATTGATATATATATTAATCGCCTGGTGTGTGTGTGTGTGTGTGTGTGTGTGTGTGTGTGTGTGTGTGTGTGTGTGTGTGTGTGTGTGTGTGTGTGTGTGTGTGTGTGTGTCTGTGTGTGTTTGTACTTCAATATGCTATTAGGGCTAAAAAATGATCAATGTATTTACTGAGCGTTCCCTCTTTGTCTGGCTGTAACCTTTTTAATGGCTATTGATCTATTTACCATGCACACATATTATACTGACACACACACACTAATAGATATACACACATACGTGTGCACACATCGCAACACAGCAGCATCAGAGGCTAATGTCATGTGCCTGATTACACAGCGATGTGGACTGTATTAATTATCGACTACAGTCAATCAAGAAGTGATGTATTTCCGTACAGGGTGAAATAACTGACTATGGCCACTAGAGGGGAGCGTTGTCAAAGTCATGTCACGTCTACATATTATTCTGAGGTCCTGAGTGAGAAACAAAGGCAAACACTGGTTTGTCGGTGACTGTGTGTGGTATGACCCATTTTTAAACAAAGGCTAGTTCTAAAGCTAATTAGCATTCTGACCCCGTACTGACCCATTGAATAAAGCTTTGCATCTCGTGGTCCTAGATCTTTGATCACCACATTGTTTCGGAGAGATTGGAAGCCCGAATTGGTCTTTTTTTTTTTAGGTCAACTATTGTTTTTATATGCTACATCTTGGTGATGTCATTCAGAAACACAATGTCAACTTTCTCTGCTTTGCAGATGACACATTTAGATTAAACATGGAGAAGCCCCAAAATTGCCTACCCTGGAAGCCTGTGTTTCAGACATAAGGAAGTGGATGGCGGCAAATTTCTTACTTTCAAACTCGGACAAAACACAAAACAGAGATGCTCTAAAAAAACAAAGAGATATTCTGTTGGATCTGACAATGAATTTTGATGGTTGTACAGTCGTCTCAAATAAAACTGAAGGACCTCGGTGTCACGACTCCGACCGAAGGTGGCTCCCCTTCCCGTTCGGGTGGCGCTCGGCGGTCGTCGTCGCCGGCCTACTAGCTGCCACTGATTCTTTTCTCCCCCTCCTTATGTGTTTATTGATTACACCTGTTTTGAGTTGGTTGTATTTAGTGAGGCTTTATTAGTCAGCCGGCACGCCTGGTTCTTTGTGGGGGATTGATTATTGTCACCCTGGTGTTTGCATTAGATGTACATGTTTGTGTATTTAGTGCTAGACTGTTTTAGTTTCCCTGTGTCTGGGGCATTTGGTTTGAGCACCCGTAAGTGGGTTGAACTCTGCTTTCCTGCGCCTGATTTCACCCTCACGACACCCAGGACCTTACACTCGGCGTTACTCTGGACCCTGATCTCTCTTTTGACGACCATATCAAGACTGTTTCAAGGACAGCTTCTTTCCATCCAAAAATTATGCAGAAATATTAATCCATGCTTTTGTTACTTCTAGGTTAGACTACTGCAATGCTCTACTTTCCGGCTACCTGGATAAAGCACTAAATAAACTTCAGTTAGTGCTAAATACGGCTGCTAGAATCTTGACTAGAACCCCCCAAAATTATCATATTACTCAAAGCCTCTACACTGGTTTCCTGTTAAGGCAAGGGATGATTTCAAGGTTTTACTGCTAACCTACAAAGCATTACATGGGCTTGCTCCTATCTATCTCTCCGATTTGGTCCTGCCGTACATACCTACACGTACGCTACGGTCACAAGACACAGGCCTCCTAATTGTCCCTAGAATTTCTAAGCAAACAGCTGGAGGCAGGGCTTTCTCCTATAGAGCTCAATTTTTATGGAATGATCTGCCTACCCATGTCAAAGACGCAAACTCGGTCTCAACCTTTAAGTCTTTACTGAAGACTCATCTCTTCAGTAGGTCCTATGACGGAGTGTAGTCTGAACCAGGACTGTGAAGGTGAACGGAAAGGCTCTGTTCTGATGAACCATCCTTGCTGTCTCTGCCTGCCCTGCTCTCTTCTCTCCGCTGAGATTATTTGCCTCTCACCCTATTAGAGGTGCCGTGTCAATGGCTTGCTAGTGTTCTCCCATGCCTTCCCTAGGAGTCACGTCCTGCCAGACTTTTTTCACTATACTCGACATGAGTGGCTTGAGTCCCTGACGTGATCTGTTCTATCTGCTGTAATTCTCCTGTCTTATCTGGTGTTAATTCTCCTGTCTTATCTGGGGTTAATTATCCTGTCTTATCTGGTGTTAATTCTCTTGTCTTAGCTGGTGTTAATTCTCCTGTCTTATCTGGTGTTAATTCTCCTGTCTTATCTGGTGTTAATTCTCCTGTCTTATCTGGTGTTAATTCTCCTGTCTTATCTGGTGTAGTTCTCCTGTCTTATCTGGTGTTAGTTCTCCTGTCTTATCTGGTGTTAATTCTCCTGTCTTATCTGGTGTTAATTCTCCTGTCTTATCTGGTGTTAATTCTCCTGTCTTATCTGGTGTTAATTCTCCTGTCTTATCTGGTGTTAATTCTCCTGTCTTATCTGGTGTAGTTCTCCTTTCTTATCTGGTGTTAATTCTCCTGTCTTATCTGGTGTTAATTCTCCTGTCTTATCTGGTGTTAATTATCCTGTCTTATCTGGTGTTAATTCTCCTGTCTTATCTGGTGTTAATTCTCCTGTCTTATCTAGTGTAGTTCCCCTGTCTTATCTGGTGTTAATTCTCCTGTCTTATCTGGTGTTAATCTGGTGTTAATTCTCCTGTCTTATCTGGGGTTAATTATCCTGTCTTATCTAGTGTAGTTCTCCTGTCTTATCTGGTGTTAATTCTCCTGTCTTATCTGGTGTTAATCTGGTGTTAATTCTCCTGTCTTATCTGGGGTTAATTCTCCTGTCTTATCTGGTGTTAATTATCCTGTCTTATCTGGTGTTAATTATCCTGTCTTATCTGGTGTTAATTATCCTGTCTTATCTGGTGTTAATTATCCTGTCTTATCTAGTGTAGTTCTCCTGTCTTATTTGAGGATTATTGAGATTATTTCTAAATGTCTATTTTATGTGTTTATTTCTGTGTGTCTATGTCTCTGCAACGCTCTAGCTGCCGAGGAAAATAAACTGGAAGCTAAACTACACTGCTTCAAGCGTTGCTTTGCAGACGTGCTTCAACCACATGCAGTATAGATCACCATGAGTTGTTAAAACTGCAGCTCGCGTTACGGTGTCGTGACGGTCTAGTTTGGCCGCCAGGCTGCTATTCTGTTGCTCTGCTCTGGATGCAGCAGGCTGGTCTGTCATGGTCTGAGGGCTCAATTCAATCAGATCCACATAGCGGTTGTTTTGACAGCGTCCTGAGGTGGAACTGCATTAGAACTGTCAAGTCCACAAGCGGCTCCCTGCATTATACCTAAAGCGGACGTTGTCATTGGCTGCACAGAGTTGCATTTAGAGAATACCCAAGCAGCCTTGTTTACAAGTTCGAACACTGGAATGGGAGATGTAATCTACTCCTCGATTGAAAATTATTTTTTCAATTAGGGCATCATAATTTCTATATAACATACACTTTCTCCTTCTGAACTTCTAACGCCAGTGGGGAAGGTGTGGCTTCGTGACAATGATCACAAGAGCAGCTGCTCACTGATTTTGAGGCTCCACACAGTCCCCCTCCTCCAACACAGTTCCCCCTCCTCCAACACAGTTCCCCTTCCTCCTCTGTCCTGACTGATCCAACACAGTCCCCCTCCTCCTCTGTCCTGACTGATCCAACACAGTTCCCCCTCCTCCTCTGTCCTGACTGATCCAACACAGTTCCCCCTCCTCCTCTGTCCTGACTGATCCAACACAGTTCCCCCTCCTCCTCTGTCCTGACTGATCCAACACAGTTCCCCCTCCTCCTCTGTCCTGACTGATCCAACACAGTTCCCCCTCCTCCTCTGTCCTGACTGATCCAACACAGTTCCCCCTCCTCCTCTGTCCTGACTGATCCAACACAGTTCCCCCTCCTCCTCTGTCCTGACTGATCCAACACAGTTCACCCTCCTCCTCTGTCCTGACTGATCCAACACAGTTCCCCCTCCTCCTGTGGACACGCACACTATAATGTCAGACCCTATTTATTCCTACTATATTCCACTATAATGTCAGACCCTATTTATTCCTACTATATTCCACTATAATGTCAGACCCTATTTATTCCTACTATATTCCACTATAATGTCAGACCCTATTTATTCCTACCAATGGTTAGTCTTAGGTTAAATGTTAGACTTAGGGTTAATGGTTAGGGTTAATGGTTAGGTTTAATGGTTAGACATAGGTTAATGGTTAGGGTTAATGGTTAGACTCAGGGTTAATGGTTAGGGTTGATGGTTAGACACAGGGTTAATGGTTAGGGTTAATGGTAAGGTTTAATGGTTAGACTTAGGGTTAATGGTTAGGGTTAATGGTTAGGTTTAATGGTTAGACTTAGGGTTAATGGTTAGACCTAGGGTTAATGGTTAGACTTAGGGATAATGGTTAGACCTAGGGTTAATGGTTAGACTTAGGGTTAATGGTTAGGGTTAATGGTTAGACTTAGGTTTAATGGATAGACTTAGGTTTAATGGTTAGGGTTAATGGTTAGATTTAGGTTTAATGGTTAGGGATAATGGTTAGACTTAGGGTTAATGGTTAGGGTTAATGGTTAGACTTAGGTTTAATGGTTAGGGATAATGGTTAGACTTAGGGTTAATGGTTAGACTTAGGGTTAATGGTTAGGGTTAATCGTTAGATTTAGGTTTAATGGTTAGACTTAGGGTTAATGGTTACACTTAGGGTTAATGGTTAGGGTTAATGGTTAGATTTAGGTTTAATGGTTAGACTTAGGGTTAATGGTTAGACTTAGGTTTAATGGTTAGATTTAGGTTTAATGGTTAGACTTAGGGTTAATGGTTAGACTTAGGGTTAAACAAGCAGTGTGTGTGTACAGGATATGATTACATGTGGGTTGAGGAGGGGAGGTTGTACGCAGGGGTGTGTGTTGGGGGAGGGTTGCGTGTGTTTGTGTGTACATGCGTGCTCGCTCGTGTGTGTGTGAGTACATGCATGCGAGTCATATCAGAAGACTGGAGATGTAATTTAATAGGGGCGTGTTTTTCAGATAGTTATTCTTAGCCACCCGTGAGAGTAAATGTTATTGCTGTTAATCTGTTCTGTTGTTATCACATGTCAAAGACTGACATCTTTGTGCCTTCAATTAACCTCACAGAAGTGTTAGAGTTCCTTAAAAGCCTATGTCTATTATTTTGTTGGATATACCTTATGGAGCGGCAGGTAGCCTAGTGGTTAGAGTGTAGAGGAGGCAGGTAGTCTAGTGGTTAGAGTGTAGAGGTGGCAGGTAGTCTAGTGGTTAGAGTGTAGAGGAGGCAGGTAGCCTAGTGGTTAGAGTGTAGGGGCGGCAGGTAGCCTAGTGGTTAGAGTGTAGGGGCGGCAGGTAGCCTAGTGGTTAGAGTGTAGAGGAGGCAGGTAGCCTAGTGGTTAGAGTGTAGAGGAGGCAAGTAGTCTAGTGGTTAGAGTGTAGAGGAGGCAGGTAGCCTAGTGGTTAGAGTGTTGAGGCGGCAGGTAGCCTAGTGGTTAGAGTGTAGGGGAGGCAGGTAGCCTAGTGGTTAGAGTGTAGGGGCGGCAGGTAGCCTAGTGGTTAGAGTGTAGGGGCGGCAGGTAGCCTAGTGGTTAGAGTGTAGGGGCGGCAGGTAGCCTAGTGGTTAGAGTGTAGAGGAGGCAGGTAGCCTAGTGGTTAGAGTGTAGAGGAGGCAGGTAGTCTAGTGGTTAGAGTGTAGAGGTGGCAGGTAGTCTAGTGGTTAGAGTGTAGAGGAGGCAGGTAGTCTAGTGGTTAGAGTGTAGAGGAGGCGGGTAGCCTAGTGGTTAGAGTGTAGAGGAGGCAAGTAGTCTAGTGGTTAGAGTGTAGAGGAGGCAGGTAGCCTAGTGGTTAGAGTGTTGAGGCGGCAGGTAGCCTAGTGGTTAGAGTGTTAGGGGAGGCAGGTAGCCTAGTGGTTAGAGTGTAGGGGTGGTAGGTAGCCTAGTGGTTAGAGTGTAGGGCGGCAGGTAGCCTAGTGGTTAGAGTGTAGGGGTGGTAGGTAGCCTAGTGGTTAGAGTGTAGGGGGGCAGGTAGCCTAGTGGTTAGAGTGTAGGGGCAGCAGGTAGCCTAGTGGTAAGAGCAGGTAGCCTAATGGTTAGAGCAGGTAGCCTAGTGGTTAGAGAGTTGGGGCGGCAGGTAGCCTAGTGGTTAGAGCAGGTAGCCTAGTGGTTAGAGTGTAGGGGAGGCAGGTAGCCTAGTGGTTAGAGCAGGTAGTCTAGTGGTTAGAGTGTAGGGGAGGCAGGTAGCCTAGTGGTTAGAGCAGGTATCCTAGTGGTTAGAGCGTTGGAATAGTAAGATCGAATCCCCGAGCTGACAAGGTAAAAATCTGTCGTTCTGCCCCTGAACAAGGCAGTTAACTCACTGTTCCCTGGTAGGCTGTCATTGTAAATAAGAATGTGTTCTTAACTGACTTGCCTAGTTAAATAAAGGTGTAATAAATATTCTTAATACTGTAGAAGAATTATGTATAAAATGCAAAAAAAAATCCAATAAATGTTTGAAGTTTCAGTATGTACACTTAACACCATGAACAGGAATGACATTTTCTCTCACGTCAATCAGATCAGAGCCACGCCCCTAATAATCCCCACCTTCAAAAATACCCAGCTGCTAGGTCAACCCAGCACCAGAGTAAAAAAAGACCCAGCTGCTAGGTCAACCCAGCACCAGAGTAAAAAAAGACCCAGCTGCTAGTTCAACCCAGCACCAGAGTAAAACAATACCCTGGCTTACTAGTGCTCTCCCTGGCCATTCCTAGGAGTGGGTTGAGTCACTGGCTTACTAGTGCTCTCCCATGCCATCCCTAGGAGTGGGCTGAGTCACTGGCTTACTAGTGCTCTCCCATGCCATCCCTAGGAGTGGGCTGAGTCACTGGCTTACTAGTGCTCTCCCATGCCATCCCTAGGAGTGGGCTGAGTCACTGGCTAGTGCTCTCTCACTTACTAGTGCTCTCCCATGCCATCCCTAGGAGTGGGTTGAGTTAACTGGCTTACTAGTGCTCTCCCATGCCATCCCTAGGAGTGGGCTGAGTCACTGGCTTACTAGTGCTCTCCCATGCCATCCCTAGGAGTGGGCTGAGTCACTGGCTTACTAGTGCTCTCCCTGGCCATCCCTAGGAGTGGGTTGAGTCACTGGCTTACTAGTGCTCTCCCATGCCATCCCTAGGAGTGGGCTGAATCACTGGCTTACTAGTGCTCTCCCATGCCATCCCTAGGAGTGGGCTGAGTCACTGGCTTACTAGTGCTCTCCCTGGCCATCCCTAGGAGTGGGTTGAGTCACTGGCTTACTAGTGCTCTCCCATGTCATCCCTAGGAGTGGGTTGAGTCACTGGCTTACTAGTGCTCTCCCATGCCATCCCTAGGAGTGGGCTGAGTCACTGGCTTACTAGTGCTCTCCCATGCCATCCCTAGGAGTGGGCTGAGTCACTGGCTTACTAGTGCTCTCCCTGGCCATCCCTAGGAGTGGGCTGAGTCACTGGCTTACTAGTGCTCTCCCATGCCATCCCTAGGAGTGGGCTGAGTCACTGGCTTACTAGTTCTCTCCCATGCCACCCATAGGAGTGGCTGAGTCACTGGCTTACTAGTGCTCTCCCATGCCATCCCTAGGAGTGGGTTGAGTCACTGGCTTACTAGTGCTCTCCCTGGCCATCCCTAGGAGTGGGTTGAGTCACTGGCTTACTAGTGCTCTCCCATGCCATCCCTAGGAGTGGGTTGAGTCACTGGCTTACTAGTGCTCTCCCATGCCATCCCTAGGAGTGGGCTGAGTCACTGGCTTACTAGTGCTCTCCCATGCCATCCCTAGGAGTGGGCTGAGTCACTGGCTTACTAGTGCTCTCCCTGGCCATCCCTAGGAGTGGGCTGAGTCACTGGCTTACTAGTGCTCTCCCATGCCATCCCTAGGAGTGGGTTGAGTCACTGGCTTACTAGTGCTCTCCCATGCCATCCCTAGGAGTGGGCTGAGTCACTGGCTTACTAGTGCTCTCCCATGCCATCCCTAGGAGTGGGCTGAGTCACTGGCTTACTAGTGCTCTCCCTGGCCATCCCTAGGAGTGGGCTGAGTCACTGGCTTACTAGTGCTCTCCCATGCCATCCCTAGGAGTGGGTTGAGTCACTGGCTTACTAGTGCTCTCCCATGCCATCCCTAGGAGTGGGTTGAGTCACTGGCTTACTAGTGCCCTCCCATGCCATCCCTAGGAGTGGGCTGAGTCACTGGCTTACTAGTGCTCTCCCATGCCATCCCTAGGAGTGGGTTGAGTCACTGGCTTACTAGTGCTCTCCTATGCCATCCCTAGGAGTGGGTTGAGTCACTGGCTTACTAGTGCTCTCCCATGCCATCCCTAGGAGTGGGTTGAGTCACTGGCTTACTAGTGCTCTCCCATGCCATCCCTAGGAGTGGGTTGAGTCACTGGCTTACTAGTGCTCTCCCATGCCATCCCTAGGAGTGGGTTGAATCACAGACCTGATCTTTTTGTCAGATTTTGCGCTCCCCTCGGGTTCGTGCGGTGGAGGAGATCTTCATGGTCTATACTCAGCCTTGTCTCAGGGTAGTAAGTTAGTGGTCTGTTGATGTCCCTTCTAGTGGTGTGGGGGCTGTGCTTTGGCAACGTGGGTGGGGTTATATCCTGCCAGGTTGGCCCTGTCCGGGGGTATCGTCGGACGGGGCCATAGTGTCCCCCGACCCACCCTTATCTCAGTCTCTCTTATCTAGTCTATGTGTCGGGGGGCTAGGGTCAGAGTATTTCTCCTGTCTGGTGTCCTGTGTGAATTTAAGTATGCTCTCTCTAATTCTCTCTCTCTCTCCCTCCACTCCCGGAGGAACTGAACCTTGGGATCATGCCTCAGGACTACCTGGAGTGCTGCTGCTCCAGTTTCAACTGTTCTGCCTGCGGCTATCGAACCTTGACCTGTGCACCGGACGTGCTACCTTGTCCTGGACCTGCTGTTTTCGACTCTCTCTCTCTGTCTCAACCTCTGAATGCTCAGCTATGAAAAGCCAACTGACATTTACTCCTGAGGTACTGACCTGTTGCACCCTCTACAACCACTGTGATTATTATTATTTGACCCTGCTGGTCATCTATGAACATTTGAACATCTTGGCCATGTTCTGTCTCCACCCGGCACAACCAGAAGAGGACTAGCCACCCCACATAGCCTGGTTCCTCTCTAGGTTTCTTCCTAGGTTTTGGCCTTTCTAGGGAGTTTTTCCTAGCCACCGTGCTTCTACACCTGCATTGCTTGCTGTTTGGGGTTTTAGGCTGGGTTTCTGTAGAGCACTTTGTGATATCAGCTGATGTAAAAAGGGCTTTATAAATACATTTGATTGATTGATTAACCAGCGCTGGGTTACAATATAATCCAAATTGGGTTATTTTTAACTCAGCATTTATTTTAGTGAATGCAGATGAGTACATTGTGGACCTGCACAAGGCTGGTATCCCTGATGTCCTTACACAGCTCTCTGGTCTTGGCCATTGTGGAGAGGTTGGAGTCTGTTTGATTGAGTGTGTGGACAGGTGTCTTTTATACAGGTAACGAGTTCAAACAGGTGCAGTTAATACAGGTAATGAGTGGAGAACAGGAGGGCTTCTTAAAGAAAAACTAACAGGTCTGTGAGAGCTGGAATTCTTACTGGTTGGTAGGTGATCAAATACTTATGTCATGTAATAAAATGCAAATGAATTACTTAAAAATCATATAATGTGATTTTCTGGATTTTGTTTTAGATTCCATGCTTTGTAAGTAGGAAAATCGGCAGTGTATCAAATACTTGTTCTCTCCACTGTATATACATACAGTACCAGTCAAAAGTTTGGACACTCCTACTCATTCAAGGGTTTTTTTATTTTATTTTATTTCAATTGTATTTTATTAAACTTTTTTTTTTAACTATGCAAGTCAGTTAAGAACAAATACTTATTTACAATGACGGCCCCAATCACAGCCGGTTGTGATACAGCCTGGAATCGAACCAGGGTCTGTAGTGATACCTCTAGCGCTGAGAGGCAGTGCCTTGATGACAGCTTTGCACACTCGTGGCATTCTCTCAACCAGCTTCATGAGATAGTCACCTGGAATGCATTTCAATTAACAGGCACACTAGTTTCTTTAAAGATGAAATCCAGAGTAAGGAATCCACCGCCGTTGTTTTTTGTTAGGTTAGGCTAGATTACTCGTTGGTCATTACTGCACGCTCAGAACTAGAAGCACAAGCATTTCACTACACTCGCATTAACATCTGCTAACCATGTGTATGTGACAAATAAATTGGATTTGATTTGATCATTGAAGAAGCAGAGGTGAGGAGCATCGTGTAAAAAAAAAAAAAAATATTTTATTTACATTTTCTGCTTTTCTTTCGCACGTCCAAGGATGTTTGAGAGGAAAACAACAGTGTTGTTTTCAGGAACTTCTTTGTTTTTTGTAATATCTCAAACGGATGTGGCAGTTTTACCAAGTAAGAGTTGTAGCTTTAAAACTCACACCTGTTCTTTTCAAACGATTGAACAACACACCCGATGGCTCTGTGATTTGTGTCTCAGTAACAACAACGTCTCACAGTCGCCTAGAGACGCTCTGCTCACACTTCAGAACACCTTGGAACTAACAGAGCTCCGTTGAAATGATGGAACTCCATATGTTCTGGGAATTGGGGACAATATTTCCCTCGGCTCCGAGATAAAACAGCAGTTTACGGAACAGGTTTGTGAGCAGTGATTTGTATTTTATTTTTGTTGTCCTGTTCTCTTTTATTACAGTTTTGAGCTTTTTAAAGGAGTGAACCTCATGTATGAATATAACTGTGAGTTAACAATCCTACTTTAGAGTTGACCATTCTACTTTAGTGTTGACCATTCTACTTTAGTGTTGACCATTCTACTTTAGAGATGACCATGCTACTTTAGTGTTGACCATGCTCCTTTAGAGTTGACCATGCTACTTTAGAGATGAACATTCTACTTTAGAGATGACCATTCTACTTTATAGATGACCATGCTACTTTATAGATGACAATTCTACTTTAATGTTGACCATACTACCTTAGAGATGAGCATTCTACTTTAGAGATGAACATTCTATTTTAGTGTTGACCATACTACTTTAGAGTTGACCATTCTACTTTAGTGTAGACCATGCTACTTTACTGTTGAACATGCTACTTTAGTGTTGACATGCTACTTTAGTGTTGACATGCTACTTTAGTGTTGACCATGCTACTTTAGTGTTGACCATTCTACTTTAGTGTTGACCATGCTCCTTTAGAGTTGACCATACTACTTTAGTGTTGACCATGCTACTTTGGAGATGACCATTCTACTTTAGAGATTAACATTCTATTTTAGTGTTGACCATGCTACTTTAGAGATGACCATTCTACATTAGTGTTGACCATTCTACTTTAGAGATGAACATTCTACTTTAGTGTTGACCATTCTACTTTAGAGATGAACATGCTACTTTAGTGTTGACCAATCTACTTTTGAGATGAGCATTCTACTTTAGTGTTGACCGTCCTACTTTAGTGTTGACCATTCTACTTTAGAGATGACCATGCTACTTTAGTGTTGACAGTGCTACTTTAGTGTTGACCATTCTACTTTAGAGATGACCATGCTACTTTAGTGTAGACCATGCTACTTTAGAGATGCCCATGCTAATTTAGAGATGACCATGCTACTTTAGAGATGACCATTCTACTTTACTGTAGCCCATCCTACTTTAGTGTAGACCATGCTACTTTAGAGATGACCATGCTACTTTAGAGATGACCATGTTACTTTAGAGATGACCATGCTACTTTAGTGTAGACCATGCTACTTTAGTGTAGACCATGCTACTTTAGTGTTGAACATTCTACTTTAGTGTTGACCATGCTACTTTAGTGTAGACCATTCTACTTTAGAGATGACCATTCTACTTTAGAGATGACCATGCTACTTTAGTGTAGACCATGCTACTTTAGAGATGACCATGCTACTTTAGAGATGACCATGTTACTTTAGTGTAGACCATGCTACTTTAGAGATGACCATGCTACTTTAGAGATGACCATGCTACTTTAGTGTAGACCATGCTACTTTAGAGATGACCATGCTACTTTAGAGATGACCATGTTACTTTAGAGATGACCATGCTACTTTAGTGTAGACCATGCTACTTTAGTGTAGACCATGCTACTTTAGTGTAGACCATGCTACTTTAGTGTTGACCATGCTACTTTAGTGTAGACCATTCTACTTTAGAGATGACCATTCTACTTTAGAGATGACCATGCTACTTTAGTGTAGACCATGCTACTTTAGAGGTGACCATTCTACTTTAGAGATGACCATTCTACTTTAGTGTAGACCATTCTACTTTAGAGATGACCGTTCTACTTTAGTGTAGACCATGTACATTCAATCTAAATAGTAGACGTTGGATTGTCTCTTCAACTCATCTTGAAGTAACTTTTCTCTTCAACTCATCTTGAAGTAACTTGTCTCTTCAACTCATCTTGAAGTAACTTTTCTCTTCAACTCATCTTGAAGTAACTTTTCTCTTCAACTCATCCCAAAGTTCGCCGGAGACTGAACTTGACCTCTTTATCAAAGAGCCAGGACTGGCGACAGGACTCTCTACTAAACCTCTTCACAGCCCTTCACACCATAGACATCAATTATGTACTTCTATAAAATGTATAGTACTACTTTGACACCAGCGAACTTCGCCTGTCAACCTGCCGATACCAATGTATTATTCTTAGAAGTTATGCTGGAGGGTTTTGATACTCGTCTAGGGTCTACTAAATCTGACATGTATCGTAACAAACACGTTGGAACAATGTTTTCACAAATCAAGACAGTCATCAATCATGAACTTCTACAAAAAAATATATTATATATATACAAAATATATTACATTCCCAAAAAGTGTTTTCGGATGGCTCCCTCGACACTGCCCTGAGATTCGCTATCCGGTTTAACCTGTCAATACCGGATATGCAGGGAAGGAGGGGAGTGGGAGGAGAAGAGGATATAGGGAAGGAGGAGAGTGGGAGAAGAAGAGGATATAGGGAAGGAGGAGAGTGGGAGAAGAAGAGGATATAGGGAAGGAGGAGAGTGGGAGAAGAAGAGGATATAGGGAAGGAGGAGAGTGGGAGAAGAAGAGGATATAGGGAAGGAGGAGAGTGGGAGGAGAAGAGGATATAGGGAAGGAGGAGAGTGGGAGAAGAAGAGGAGAAGGATATAGGGAGGAGAGGAGAAGGAAACTTTGTTGGCCAACAAGATGACTTTGGTGAAAGACATGAAATGCATGTAAGTGTGATCGAGAGATATGTTAGTATTTGTATTGTGTTTAGAGTCTGTACGCCGAATCTCTGTCTATGTTTATGATCAAATGTTCTCACTTTGATCCTACATGTGATTCTGATCCTATATATCATAAGAGAACGAAATGCTATGTGAGCTAAAGCAAGAGGGACTGGTTCGGTAGATGATTGGATGGCTTTTAAATGTCTTCGAAATATGGGTGTGGCTATGATCCGTAAATTGAATGCAGACCACTACCTGAAATCTACTTCACAAAATGTAAATAATCCGTCCAAATTTTGGCAAGTAGTGAAAGGTTTGGAGTGCAGAAAAGATACGCAGCTTCCTGAACAATTGTTGGTCGTCACACAGATAGTAACTGAGAGAACCTCCATTCTGAAAGCCTTGAACCAGCATTTTTTTTTCGATGCAGGCAGTTTATTTGAAAAGGTCAAAGGTATAATGGAGCCCCCTATGAATTTACCCGACACCCCTGTGCACTCCTTCACCAGGTTCTCCTTTTCATCCTTCTCTGTTTCAGAAGTGTGTAAAAGCCCTGAAAGAAATTGATTAAAAAATAATCCCCTGGTCCTGATGAACTAGACCCCCGACTCCTACACCTACTGTAGCTGCAGACATCTTTGCTCCCCACTCAACATGTATTTTTAACCTCACGCTTGATGTTAAGGAAATCCCCAAGTTATGTACATCTGCTTTTGTACTGCCTCTCCTGAAAGGTGGAGATCCTTCACTACTTGACAACTATCGACCTATATCAAATTCATCTGTACTGTCAAAGGTCCTGGAGTCCTTAGTTAGTAGGCAGCTAAAGGTCTACCACCAAGAAAACAACATCTTAAATGGAATGCAATCAGGTTTTAGGTCTGGCCACAGCACTGTTTCAGCAACATTGAAGGTTTTACATGACAACCACTTTGTTCTTGATAAGAAGTTACATTGTGTGTCTGTTTTTATTGATTTGTCGAAGGCTTTTGACACCGTGGACCATGCTGTGTCAGTGCAAAGGTTAAAATGTTGTGGAATTACTGGACATGCTCTAGATTGGTTTATAAATTACCAATCAGAACGTACACAATGTGTAATGGCGGATGGTTGTAAATCTGAGTCCGTAGAGGTGTGCTCAGGTGTTCCGCAAGGTTCTATTTTGGGCCCACTGTTGTTCATTTTGTATATCAACAACATTGGAGACAGACAGACAGACAGACAGACAGACAGACAGACAGACAGACAGACAGACAGACAGACAGACAGACAGAAAAAAAGTACGTTATGACTTCTCAGAAGCAGTTACGAGAACCCTTACGAGAACAGAACTGAACTGAATAGTGTGATTACTTAAGGTCATTTTAAACCAGTGACAATTTTTTACATAGACTCTCTTTCTCAGCCCCAATGTCCTTGACTTGTGTGTCTGGCGGAGACTGGGAGTCGAGAGGAACCCGTTATGAATTCCAGATCTATTCAGCAAGGTTCTGTTACTATGGATACGTCTATTGTCTTCCTCCAGACAGAATATCCCGTTGGAGACGGAACAGAGGCTGGGATAGGAGGAGAACACAGAGACCTACAGGTTGATAGGGCTGTCTGGTTAGACGTGGAAATATAATTATCTTGGTTGGAAGACGTTGTTAAAAACGTCTAGTTTGAATCAATATGTTTGACGTTCTAATACTCCATGTTCCATTGAAGAGGCAGATTAAGTCTTTAAATAGCAAAAAATGTGATCGTTTAGTTCACTGTGTGTGTCTCTAACCCGTTCCCCTCATCTCTCTGACCAACCCTATCCCCTCATCTCTCTGTCCAACCCGTTCCCCTCATCTCTCTGTCCAACCAGTTCCCCTCATCTCTCTGACCAACCCTTTCCCCTCATCTCTCTGTCCAACCAGTTCCCCTCATCTCTCTGTCCAACCAGTTCCCCACATCTCTCTGTCCAACCAGTTCCCCTAATCTCTCTGTCCAACCATTTCCCCTCATCTCTCTGTCCAACCAGTTCCCCTCATCTCTCTGACCAACCCTTTCCCCTCATCTCTCTGTCCAACCAGTTCCCCTAATCTCTCTGTCCAACCAGTTCCCCTCATCTCTCTGTCCAACCAGTTCCCCTAATATCTCTGTCCAACCATTTCCCCTCGTCTCTCTGTCCAACCATTTCCCCTCATCTCTCTGTCCAACCATTTCCCCTCATCTCTCTGACCAACCCTTTCCCCTCATCTCTCTGTCCAACCGTTTCCCCTCATCTGGCTTTCTCCCCTCCCCTTCTCTCTCCCATGGTCCTACTCCTCTTCTCCCCTCCTCTTCTCCCTCCCATTGGCCTACTCCTCTTCTCCCCTCCTCTTCTCCCCTCTTCTCCCTCCCATTGGCCTTCTCCTCTTCTCCCTCCTCTTCTCCCTCCCATTGGCCTACTCCTCTTCTCCCCTTCTCTTCTCCCTCCCATTGGCCTTCTCCTCTTCTCCCCTCCTCTTCTCCAGTCCTCTTCTCCATCCCATTGGCCTTCTCCTCTTCTCCCCTCCTCTTCTCCCTCCCATTTGCATTCTCCTCTTCTCCCCTCCTCTTCTCCCTCCCATTGGCCTTCTTCTCTTCTCCCCTCCTCTTCTCTTCTCCCCTTCTCTTCTCCCTCCCATTGGCCTTCTCCTCTTCTCCCTCCCATTGGCCTTCTCCTCTTCTCCCCTCCTCTTCTCCCTTCCTCTTCTCCATCCCATTGGCCTTCTCCTCTTCTCCCTCCCATTGGCCTTCTCCACTTCTCCCTCCCATTGGCCTTCTCCTCTTCTCCCCTCTTCTTCTCCCTCCCATTGGCCTTCTCCTCTCCTCTTCTCCCTCCCATTGGCCTTCTCCTCTTCTCTTCTCCCTCCCATTGGCCTTCTCCTCTCCTCTTTTCCCTCCCATTGGCTTTCTCCTCTCCTCTTCTCCCTCCCATTGACCTTCTCCTCTTCTCCCCTCCTCTTCTCCCTCCCATTGGCCTTCTCCCCTCCTCTTCTCCCTCCCATTGGCCTTCTCCCCTCCTCTTCTCCCTCCCTTTGGCCTTCTCCTCTTCTCCCCTCCTCTTCTCCCTCCCATTGGCCTTCTCCTCTCCTCTTCTCCCCTCCTCTTCTCCCTCCCATTGGCCTTCTCCCCTCCTCTTCTCCCTCCCATTGACCTTCTCCTCTTCTCCTCTCCTCTTCTCCCTCCCATTGGCCTTATCCTCTTCTCCCCTCCTCTTCTCTTCTCCCTCCCATTGGCCTCCCCTCCTCTTCTCCCTCCCATTGGCCTTCTCCTCTTCTCCTCTCCTCTTCTCTTCTCCCTCCCATTGGCCTTCTCCCCTCCTCTTCTCCCTCCCATTGGCCTTCTCCTCTCCTCTTTTCCCTCCCATTGGCTTTCTCCTCTCCTCTTCTCCCTCCCATTGACCTTCTCCTCTTCTCCCCTCCTCTTCTCCCTCCCATTGGCCTTCTCCTCTTCTCCCCTCCTCTTCTCTTCTCCCTCCCATTGGCCTTCTCCCCTCCTCTTCTCCCTCCCATTGGCCTTCTCCTCTTCTCCCCTCCTCTTCTCTTCTCCCTCCCATTGGCCTTCTCCTCTCCTCTTCTCCCTCCCATTGGCCTTCTCCTCTTCTCCCTCCCATTGGCCTTCTCCCCTCCTCTTCTCCCTCCCATTGACCTTCTCATCTTCTCCCCTTAATAGAAAACAACTCAAGTAAAAGGGAAAGTCACCCACTAAAATGCAACTAAATTAAAAGTCTAAAAGTAATTGGTTTTACATTTACTTTTGATACTTTAATTGCTCAAATATATATAAAAGTATAACTCACTTCACATTCTTTGTATTAAGTAAACCAGATGGCACCATTGTCTTGTTTTGTCAATTTACGGATAGCCAGGGGCACACTCCAACAGCATTTGTGTTTAGTAAGTCCTCCAGATCAGAGGCAGTAGGGATGACCAGGGATGTTATCTTGAGAAATGTTCCCTTGCACGAAGAGACTCCAGTTTTAGTCAAAACAGCAACGTGCAATTTCTTTCTCCTCACAACTAAAAATTGATTTGTTACTATGATTACACAATATCAACACCATACCATTCCTGGTTACTAGGACTACACGATATCAACACTGTACCATTCCTGGTTACTAGGACTACACGATATCAACACGTACCATTCCTGGTTACTAGGACTACACGATATCAACACCGTACCATTCTTGGTTACTATGACTACACGATATCAACACCGTACCACTCCTGGTTACTATGACTACACAATATCAACACCATACCACTCCTGGTTACTATGACTACACAATATCAACACCATACCACTCCTGGTTACTATGACTACACGATATCAACACCATACCCCTCGTGGTTACTATGACTACATGATATCAACATAATACCACTCCTGGTTACTATGACTACACGATATCAACACCATACCACTCCTGGTTACTATGACTACACGGTATCAACACCATACCACTCCCGGTTACTATGACTACACGATATCAACACCATACCACTCCTGGTTACTATGACTACACGGTATCAACACCATACCACTCCTGGTTACTATGACTACACGATATCAACACCATACCACTCCTGGTTACTATGACTACACGATATCAACGCCATACCACTCCTGGTTACTATGACTACATCCACCTTCCCCAACGCCTTCTTCACCATCCTCGTGACTTCTACATGGTTTCCCAAATAAACATCCTTATTAAAAAAACGTACTCCATCAAGCAACGACTCATCAGACTCATTTTCCTCAACAATATTAGCCTTTTTGTTCTATTCTTGGACTTCACTCCACTCATCTTTCTCGCTAACAGTAGTTGACATGCATTCAACTTCTAAACGACACTTCTGCCATCTCCTCCGTCCTCGCATTGGTGTCTATGGGAGAGCCACCTCATAAGTAGACCAGAACTGTAACGCTTCTTTTCTATGGTAAACGGCCTATAAAAGACATCTCTATTCATCCACTATCTTTGGCTCAGATCCACAAGACTTCGCTCAAAGAGGTCATTCTAAATAAAGTATCTCTGCCTCACATATTATTTGTTGACGATTGACTGTAAGAAAAGATTTAGTGTCACCCTCATGGCAACGCACTAGGCAGATGATCTCAAACCCAGGACTTGGCCCACTGCCACAGACTTTTGGTGAAAGACTGGATACTAATGAACATAATGTTAAATTCTATAATAAATTCACTCATCAATGGACAGTTGAATGGAAAGACACAGCAACATTTTCCTGACGGAATTGCCAACGCACCAAGAACAAACCCAGGAATTATGTTGGCAGGGTGAAAATGGTACGAGTGTGTTTATTATTACGGAGATATTTGAGTCTCCTCTAATAAAAACATTCATAATCTTGTCCCCCAGGGAGCCTATTCTCCAACTAACAACTAGTGTAAATCGATAATATATCATAACAATGTATAACATTAGCTGATTTATTGACAGTCCTTCCAGGCCCCTGTTTACATTCAAGGTCCTGTTAGAAAACTTTTATTAGAAAAGGGTTTTGTTACTGTGTTTAATATTCATGTCGTCTACTTGGGGTTTCACTGCCATGTTTTTCTCTGTTCAACAACACAGATCCAGGTCAATCACAGGTCAAACAACACAGATACAGGTCAATCACAGGTCATACAACACAGATACAGGTCAATCACAGGTCATACAACACAGATCCAGGTCAATCACAGGTCATACAACACAGATCCAGGTCAATCACAGGTCAAACAACACAGATCCAGGTCAATCACAGGTCATACAACACAGATCCAGGTCAATCACAGGTCATACAACACAGATCCAGGTCAATCACAGGTCAAACAACACAGATCCAGGTCAATCACAGGTCAAACAACACAGATCCAGGTCAATCACAGGTCATACAACACAGATCCAGGTCAATCACAGGTCAAACAACACAGATACAGGTCAATCACAGGTCATACAACACAGATCCAGGTCAATCACAGGTCAAACAACACAGATCCAGGTCAATCACAGGTCATACAACACAGATCCAGGTCAATCACAGGTCAAACAACACAGATCCAGGTCAAACAACACAGATACAGGTCAAACAACACAGATCCAGGTCAATCACAGGTCAAACAACACAGATCCAGGTCAAACACAGGTTGGGGCGAAAAGCAGATTATTCCCATCATGCACTGGAAGGACAACCATGTACTGCAAAGTCATAATGAAGTTGACAAAATGCAAGGTAGTATGTGGACACAGGTAAAGAGACGCAAGGCAGAGAGGAAGGCAATAGAGGCTGAGATTCTCTGAACCATCTAAATAGCCATATATTTCATGTCCTTAGACATGGCTGTCGTGGATCCTATGCAAACTATTTTACCGGGAACAGCTAAAACATGGTTTTAACCATCTGAAAAAAAATATTGATGCACCTGCAGAAATAAGCCAACTCCACTCTAAAATCAAGGGTTTTCTCATTTCAATGCACAGGAATGGAGAAAAATGTGACATACGTTTCCTCCGTAGTCACTCATAAGGGACTTGTGGAGGATACCCATTGTGATTGCAGGAAAACAAAGCCTGTACCACCTTATGTACCAGATGTATCCCATCGGAGTGAGTTGGAGAGGCACATCGGCACATGCAACGATTCTGTGAGAGCTTTGAAAACAAGGCAGTATTGCACAGCAAATATACACCTTTACAGCCACTCTGGTTTAGGGTAAGAGTTTAGGGGTTAGGGTTGGGTAGAGGATACGAACCTGGTTTAGGGGGTAGGGTTGGGTACAGGATACACACCTGATTTAGGGTAAGAGTTTAGAGGGTAGGGTTGGGTAGAGGATACAGACCTGGTTTAGGGGGTAGGGTTGGGTAGAGGATACTGGTTTAGGTGGTATGTTTGGGTAGAATATACTGGTTTAGGGGGTAGGGTTGGGTACAGGATACACACCTGGTTTAGGGTAAGAGTTTAGGGGGTAGGGTTGGGTAGAGGATACGGACCTGGTTTAGGGTAAGAGTTTAGGGGGTAGGGTTGGGTAGAGGATACGAACCTGGTTTAGGGTAAGAGTTTAGGGGGTAGGGTTGGGTAAAGGATACGAATCTGGTTTAGGGTAAGAGTTTAGGGGGTAGGGTTGGGTACAGGATACGAACCTGGTTTAGGGGGTAGGGTTGGATAGAGGATACAAACCTGGTTTAGGGGGTAGGGTTGGGTAGAGGATACCAACCTGGTTTAGGGGGTAGGGTTGGGTAGAGGATACAAACCTGGTTTATGGGGTAGGGTTGGGTAGAGGATACGGACCTGGTTTAGGGGGTAGGGTTGGGTAGAGGATACGGACCTGGTTTAGGGGGTAGGGTTGGGTAGAGGATACTGGTTTAGGGGGTAGGGTTGGCTAGAGGATACGAACCTGGTTTAGGGTAAGAGTTTAGGGGGTAGGGTTGGCTAGAGGATACACACCTGGTTTAGGGTAAGAGTTTAGGGGGTAGGGTTGGGTAGAGGATACGGACCTGGTTTAGGGTAAGAGTTTAGGGGGTAGGGTTGGGTAGAGGATACGAACCTGGTTTAGGGTAAGAGTTTAGGGGGTAGGGTTGGGTAAAGGATACGAATCTGGTTTAGGGTAAGAGTTTAGGGGGTAGGGTTGGGTACAGGATACGAACCTGGTTTAGGGGGTAGGGTTGGATAGAGGATACAAACCTGGTTTAGGGGGTAGGGTTGGGTAGAGGATACCAACCTGGTTTAGGGGGTAGGGTTGGGTAGAGGATACAAACCTGGTTTATGGGGTAGGGTTGGGTAGAGGATACGGACCTGGTTTAGGGGGTAGGGTTGGGTAGAGGATACGGACCTGGTTTAGGGGGTAGGGTTGGGTAGAGGATACTGGTTTAGGGGGTAGGGTTGGCTAGAGGATACGAACCTGGTTTAGGGTAAGAGTTTAGGGGGTAGGGTTGGCTAGAGGATACAAACCTGGTTTAGGGTATGAGTTTAGGGGGTAGGGTTGGCTAGAGGATACGAACCCGGTTTAGGGTAAGAGTTTAGGGGGTAGGGTTGGGTACAGGATACGAACCCGGTTTAGGGTAAGAGTTTAGGGGGTAGTGTTGGTTACAGATTACGAACCTGGTTTAGGGTACGAGTTTAGGGGGTAGGTTTAGGTACAGGATACGAACCTGGTTTAGGGTAAGAGTTTAGGGGGTAGGGTTAGGTAAAGGATTCGAATCCGGTTTAGGGTAAGAGTTTAGGGGGTAGGGTTGGGTACAGGATACGAACCTGGTTTAGGGTAAGAGTTTAGGGGGTAGGGTTGGGTAAAGGATACGAATCCGTTTTAGGGTAAGAGTTTAACGGGTAGGGTTGGGCTGTAGGCATACACTTAGGCATTTGTTCTGAATGGTTAAGTTCAGGGTTAAGGTTTGGGATTGGGTTTAAATTGTTAAATTCAGGGTTTGGGTTTGGGATTGGGTTTAAGTGGTTATATTCAGGGTTAAGGTTTGGGATTGGGTTTAAGTGGTTAAATTCAGGGTTAAGGTTTGGGATTGGGTTTAAATTGTTAAATTCAGGGGTTCGGTTTGGGATTGGGTTTAAATTGTTCATTTCATGGTTAAGGTTTGGGATTGGGTTTAAATTGTTCATTTCACGGTTAAGGTTTGGGATTGGGTTTAAGTGGTTAAATTCAGGGTTGAGGTTTGGGATTGGGTTCAGGGTTGAGGTTTGGGATTGGGTTTTCAAGTTGTTAATTTCACGGTTAAGGTTTGGGATTGGGTTTAAATTGTTAATTTCACGGTTAAGGTTTGGGATTGGGTTCAGGGTTAAGGTTTGGGATTGGGTTCAGGGTTAAGGTTTGGGATTGGGTTCAGGGTTAAGGTTTGGGATTGGGTTTAAATTGTTAATTTCACGGTTAAGGTTTGGGATTGGGTTTAAATTGTTAAATTCAGGGGTTCGGTTTGGGATTGGGTTTAAATTGTTCATTTCACGGTTAAGGTTTGGGATTGGGTTTAAGTGGTTAAATTCAGGGTTGAGGTTTGGGATTGGGTTTAAATTGTTCATTTCACGGTTAAGGTTTGGGATTGGGTTTAAGTGGTTAAATTCAGGGTTGAGGTTTGGGATTGGGTTCAGGGTTGAGGTTTGGGATTGGGTTTTCAAGTTGTTAATTTCACGGTTAAGGTTTGGGATTGGGTTTAAATTGTTAATTTCACGGTTAAGGTTTGGGATTGGGTTCAGGGTTAAGGTTTGGGATTGGGTTCAGGGTTAAGGTTTGGGATTGGGTTTAAATTGTTAATTTCACGGTTAAGGTTTGGGATTGGGTTCAGGGTTAAGGTTTGGGATTGGGTTCAGGGATAAGGTTTGGGATTGGGTTCAGGGTTAAGGTTTGGGATTGGGTTCAGGGTTAAGGTTTGGGATTGGGTTCAGGGATAAGGTTTGGGATTGGGTTCAGGGTTAAGGTTTGGGATAGGGCTAATATACATGTAACAAATTAGTTCCTAGTACTGGCATTTAGCACATCCGGAGATGGCGGATCACTCCCATCCACCATCCCCGTCCACGTTCCCTAGCAACACCCAAGTGTTCTTTATGGTAATTGCACTCATCGTTGCCTTTAGTGGCCAGTTTTGAAGTCCTGCTCACCCGGACAGACGTCTAATTTCACAGTGGATGTTGAGCAATCCCCCTGCCCTGTAACCCAAAGTGCCAATGCTTCTGCTAGATGTCCTCTATTTCAAGGTAAATATACTGTGGGTAAAGGATCTGATTTCTCAATAGCCCATCACATTGTCAAAGTGGTGTCTAGTGAGTCCATTCATAGACAGACACATATTTAGTGATTTCTTTTTCAGCTCAGCCTCCTATTCACAAGACCCCCAATGTTTCTTTAGTTCTTATAGGTCCAAGGCCACGCCAGTCAGTGCCTTGTTAGCCTATCAGCAGTCAGTATCCACTGGACGGTCAGTGTAGGACCCCAGCATGAGAAGATGCAGATGTCAGAAACATGCTTTCTTCAGTCAGAAATGTGCCTCACCATCCCGAGGAACATTTGAATGTTTTCCTCCTGCTACTCTTCCTCATGTGGTCACAATACCTTTGCTGTTCTGATGCAAGATGTTTATGTCTTGTTGTTTTCAGAGATCAAGGTATTATTGTTTGTAAATACCATTTACAGGGCCTTCCCGAAAGTATTCGTATCCCTTGACATTTTCCAAATTTTGTTGCATTACAGCCAGAATTCAAAATGGGTTAAATTGTTTTTTTTGTGTGCATATTTATTGATAAACGAAATACAGAAATATCTAATTTACATAAGTATTCAGACCCTTGAGTCAGTATTTTGTAGTAGCACCTATGGCAACGATTACAGCTGTGATGCTTTCTGGGTAAGTCTCTAAGAGCTTTCCACACCTGGATGTGCAACATTTGCCCCAAATTATTGTCAAAAATCTTCAAGCTCTGTCAAATTGGTCATTGATCAGTGCTAGACAACCATTTTCAGGTCGTAACATAGATTTTCAAGCAGATTTAAGTCAAAACTGAGGAACATTTACTACCGTCTTGGTAAGTGAGTCCATGCAACATATTATGTGACTTTTTAAGCAAATTGTTACTTCTGAACTTATTTAGGCTTACCATAACAAAGGGGTTGAATACCTATTGACTCAAGACATTTCAGTTTTTCATTTATTGTCTCTCACTGTGTAGGCCAGTGAGAGACAATATAGATTTAATCAATTTAAAATTCAGTTTGTAACACAACAAAATGTGGAAAAAGTCAAGGGGTGTGAATACTTTCTGAAAGCACTGTATGTTGACCTTGTTAGCTAGATTGCATTTCTGTTAGAATTAGCATTTCTCAATCAGAATGCACATGCCTATTAGCGATTATCCATTTGTTAGCATTTCTCATTCAGAATGCATTGGTATTTAGCATGCCTATTAGTGATTAGCCATTTGTTAGCATTTCTCTTTCATGGTGCTAGGCAATTTTATGTTATCTGTTTATATCGCTTAAGCTATGCGGCTTATAATCCATCGACATTTCTACATTGCTGTATTGTTTATGTACAAATATTTTAGCTTGTTGAACCTGTTTAGTCCATTTTATGCTATAGGCCTTATTCTACAGCGCTGTCAATGCTAGCTTGTACTCGCAAGTCATGCTTATCATTCAACCTTAGCAATGCTACAGCCTGAGTTTATTGACCTCTTATTTTCAGAACCACGATCATTGTCAGACACAAGTCAGACTCAGTGGTGTTGGATGTGTGTGTGTGTGTGTGTGGATCATCATTACACACACACACACACACACACACACACACACACACACACACACACACACAAACTAGAGCCCAATGAGACATGAGATGACAGAAGCATTGAATAAACACAGATTTTTTTATATTTATTAACATAGTGTTTAAACGCAACAGGTACACAGCTTCAGCAAACAAGCAGACATCGGTTGGTTTGAGAGAGATGCTCGGTAGTCCCCCAAAAACAATCTTTGATGAAAAAGGACAAAGGAGGCTGATACAAATGTGCAGAGCAACAGACGGGCTATAGTTAGTTAGTCACCTGACATTCCAGTACAACATTGGTGCCCAAAGACCAAATAAAAAAATGCAGAGGCACAACTTTGGTTTTAGAAGTGGGGAGGGACATGTTTATTATTATTATTTGACAGCCAACGGACCTTAAAGAGTTTCACTTCTTTCAGCAACAAACAAGAAACTCACGTTGCAGTGGGCTAAGAACCGAAAACACTGGACACAGGAGAATTCATAAAAACATGGCTGGATGATGAATCCCGGGTTTCCTGCTGTTTGTGAGTCAACATTACATGCTGATGGTGGTGTGTTTTCATGGCACACGTTGGAAAGGGAGATACCTAGTCATTGCATTCAACTGAAATGTGTCTTCCGCATTTAACCCAAATGTTTCGTCCGCATTTAACCCCTCTGAATCAGAGAGGTGCGCTTCCTTAAATGACATCCACGTCTTCAGGGCCGGGGAACAGTGCGTTAACTGCCTTGTTCAGAGCCTGGGGAACAGTGGGTTAACTGCCTTGTTCAGAGCCTGGGGAACAGTGGGTTAACTGCCTTGTTCAGAGCCTGGGGAACAGTGGGTTAACTGCCTTGTTCAGGGGAACAGTGGGTTAACTGCCTTGTTCAGAGCCCGGGGAACAGTGGTTTAACTGCCTTTTTCAGTGGAATAACTGCCTTGTTCAGAGCCCGGGGAACAATGGGTTAACTGCCTTGTTCAGGGGAACAGTGGGTTAACTGCCTTGTTCAGGGCCTGGGGAACAGTGGGTTAACTGCCTTGTTCAGAGCCCGGGGAACAGTGGGTTAACTGCCTTGTTCAGAGCACGGGGAACAGTGGGTTAACTGCCTTGTTCAGAGCCCAGGGAACAGTGGGTTGACTGCATTGCTCAAAGCCTGGGGAACAATGGGTTAACTGCCTTGTTCAGGCCAGGGGAACAGTGGGTTAACTGCCTTGTTCAGGGGAACAGTGGGTTAACTGCCTTGTTCAGGGGAACAGTGGGTTGACTGCCTTGTTCAGGGGAACAGTGGGTTGACTGCCTTGTTCAGGGGAACAGTGGGTTAACTGCCTTGTGCAGGGGCACAGTGGGTTAACTGCCTTGTTCAGGGCCCGGGGAACCATGGGTTAACTGCCTTGTTCAGGGGAACAGTGGGTTAACTTCCTTGTTCAGAGCCCGTGGAACAGTGGGTTAACTGCCTTGTTCAGAGCCCGGGGAACAGTGGGTTAACTGCCTTGTTCAGGGGAACAGTGGGTTCACTGCCTTGCTCAGGGCCCGGGGAACAGTGGGTTAACTGCCTTGTTCAGTGGAACAACTGCCTTGTTCAGGCCCGGGGAACAGTGGGTTAACTGCCTTGTTCAGAGCCTGGGGAACAGTGGGTCAACTGCCTTGTTCAGAGCCTGGGGAACAGTGGGTTAACTGCCTTGTTCAGGGGAACAGTGGGTTAACTGCCTTGTTCAGAGCCCGGGGAACAGTGGGTTAAGTGTCTTGTTCAGTGGAACAACTGCCTTGTTCAGAGCCCGGGGAACAGTGGGTTAACTGCCTTGTTCAGGGGAACAGTGGGTTAACTGCCTTGTTCAGGGGAACAGTTGGTTAACTGCCTTGTTCAGAGCCCGGGGAACAGTGGGTTAACTGCCTTGCTCAAAGCCCGGGGAACAGTGGGTTAACTGCCTTGTTTAGGGGAACAGTGGGTTGACTGCCTTGTTCAGGGGAACAGTGGGTTAACTGCCTTGTGCAGGGGAACAGTGGGTTAACTGCCTTGTTCAGAGCCTGGGGAACAGTGGGTTAACTGCCTTGTTCAGGGGAACAGTGGGTTAACTGCCTTGTTCAGAGCCCGTGGAACAGTGGGTTAACTGCCGTGTTCAGAGCCCGGGGAACAGTGGGTTAACTGCCTTGTTCAGGGCCTGGGGAACAGTTGGTTAACTGCCTTGTTCAGAGCCCGGGGAACAGTGGGTTAACTGCCTTGTTCAGGGCCTGGGGAACAGTTGGTTAACTGCCTTGTTCAGAGCCCGGGGAACAGTGGGTTAACTGCCTTGCTCAAAGCCCGTGGAACAGTGGGTTAACTGCCTTGTTCAGGCCCGGGCAACAGTGGGTTAACTGCCTTGTTCAGAGCCTGGGGAACAGTGGGTTAACTGCCTTGTTCAGGGCCCGGGGAACCGTGGGTTAACTGCCTTGTTCAGGGGAACAGTGGGTTAACTTCCTTGTTCAGAGCCCGTGGAACAGTGGGTTAACTGCCGTGTTCAGAGCCCGGGGAACAGTGGGTTAACTGCCTTGTTCAGGGGAACAGTGGGTTCACTGCCTTGCTCAGGGCCCGGGGAACAGTGGGTTAACTGCCTTGTTCAGAGCCCGGGGAACAGTGGGTTAACTGCCTTGTTTAGAGCCCGGGGAACAGTGGGTTAACTGCCTTGTTCTGAGCCCGGGGAACAGTGGGTTAACTGCCTTGCTCAAAGCCCGTGGAACAGTGGGTTAACTGCCTTGTTCAGGCCCGGGCAACAGTGGGTTAACTGCCTTGTTCAGAGCCTGGGGAACAGTGGGTTAACTGCCTTGTTCAGGGGAAAAGTGGGTTAACTGCCTTGTTCAGAGCCCGGGGAACAGTGGTTTAACTGCCTTTTTCAGTGGAATAACTGCCTTGTTCAGAGCCCGGGGAACAGTGGGTTAACTGCCTTGTTCAGGGGAACAGTGGGTTAACTGCCTTGTTCAGGGGAACAGTGGGTTAACTGCCTTGTTCAGGGGAACAGTGGGTTAACTGCCTTGTTCAGGGAACAGTGGGTTAACTGCCTTGTTCAGGGGAACAGTGGGTTAACTGCCTTTTTCAGGGGAACAGTGGGTTAACTGCCTTGTTCAGGGGAACAGTGGGTTAACTGCCTTGTTCAGGGGAACAGTGGGTTAACTTCCTTGTTCAGAGCCCGTGGAACATTGGGTTAACTGCCTTGTTCAGAGCCCGTGGAACATTGGGTTAACTGCCTTGTTCAGAGCCCGGGGAACAGTGGGTTAACTGCCTTGTTCAGGGGAACAGTGGGTTCACTGCCTTGCTCAGGGCCCGGGGAACAGTGGGTTAACTGCCTTGTTTAGAGCCCGGGGAACAGTGGGTTAACTGCCTTGTTCAGAGCCCGCGGAACAGTGGGTTAACTGCCTTGCTCAAAGCCCGTGGAACAGTGGGTTAACTGCCTTGTTCAGGCCCGGGGAACAGTGGGTTAACTGCCTTGTTCAGAGCCTGGGGAACAGTGGGTTAACTGCCTTGTTCAGGGGAAAAGTGGGTTAACTGCCTTGTTCAGAGCCCGGGGAACAGTGGGTTAACTGCCTTGTTCCGGGGAACAGTGGGTTAACTGCCTTGTTCAGAGCCCGGGGAACAGTGGGTTAACGGCCTTGTTCAGTGGAACAACTGCCTTGTTCAGAGCCCGGGGAACAGTGGGTTAACTGCCTTGTTCAGAGCCCGGGGAAGAGTGGGTTAACTGCCTTGTTCAGGGGAACAGTGGGTTAACTGCCTTGTTCAGGGGAACAGTGGGTTAACTGCCTTGTTCAGGGAACAGTGGGTTAACTGCCTTGTTCAGGGGAACAGTGGGTTAACTGCCTTGTTCAGGGGAACAGTGGGTTAACTGCCTTGTTCAGGGGAACAGTGGGTTAACTGCCTTGTTCAGGGGAACAGTGTGTTAACTGCCTTGTGCAGGGGAACAGTGGGTTTACTGCCTTGTTCAGGGCCCGGGGAACAGTGGGTTAACTGCCTTGCTCAAAGCCCGGGGAACAGTGGGTTAACTGCCTTGTTCAGGCCCGGGGAACAGTGGGTTAACTACATTGTTCAGAACCCGGGGAACAGTGGGTTAGCTGCCTTGTTCCGGGGAACAGTGGGTTAACTGCCTTGTTTAGGGCCCGGGGAACAGTGGGTTAACTGCCTTGTTCAGAGCCCGGGGAACAGGGGGTTAACTGCCTTGTTCAGAGCCCGGGGAACAGTGGGTTAACTGCCTTGCTCATAGCCCGGGGAACAGTGGGTTAACTGCCTTGTTCAGGCCCGGGGAACAGTGGGTTAACTACCTTGTTCAGAACCCGGGGAACAGTGGGTTAGCTGCCTTGTTCCGGGGAACAGTGGGTTAACTGCCTTATTCAGAGCCCGGGGAACAGTGGGTAAACTGCCTTGTTCAGTAGAACATCTGCCTTGTTCAGAGCCCGGGGAACAGTGGGTTAACTGCCTTGTTCAGAGCACCGGGAAGAGTGGGTTAACTGCCTTGTTCAGGGGAACAGTGGGTTAACTGCCTTGTTCAGGGAATAGTGGGTTAACTGCCTTGTTCAAGGGAACAGTGGGTTAACTGCCTTGTTCAGGGGAACAGTGGGTTAACTGCCTTGTTCAGGCCCGGGCAACAGTGGGTTAACTGCCTTGTTCAGAGCCTGGGGAACAGTGGGTTAACTGCCTTGTTCAGGGCCCGGGGAACCGTGGGTTAACTGCCTTGTTCAGGGGAACAGTGGGTTAACTTCCTTGTTCAGAGCCCGTGGAACAGTGGGTTAACTGCCGTGTTCAGAGCCCGGGGAACAGTGGGTTAATTGCCTTGTTCAGGGGAACAGTGGGTTCACTGCCTTGCTCAGGGCCCGGGGAACAGTGGGTTAACTGCCTTGTTCAGAGCCCGGGGAACAGTGGGTTAACTGCCTTGTTTAGAGCCCGGGGAACAGTGGGTTAACTGCCTTGTTCTGAGCCCGGGGAACAGTGGGTTAACTGCCTTGCTCAAAGCCCGGGGAACAGTGGGTTAACTGCCTTGTTCAGGCCCGGGGAACAGTGGGTTAACTACCTTGTTCAGAACCCGGGGAACAGTGGGTTAGCTGCCTTGTTCCGGGGAACAGTGTGTTAACTGCCTTGTGCAGGGGAACAGTGGGTTTACTGCCTTGTTCAGGGCCCGGGGAACAGTGGGTTAACTGCCTTGCTCAAAGCCCGGGGAACAGTGGGTTAACTGCCTTGTTCAGGCCCGGGGAACAGTGGGTTAACTACCTTGTTCAGAACCCGGGGAACAGTGGGTTAGCTGCCTTGTTCCGGGGAACAGTGGGTTAACTGCCTTGTTTAGGGCCCGGGGAACAGTGGGTTAACTGCCTTGTTCAGAGCCCGGGGAACAGGGGGTTAACTGCCTTGTTCAGAGCCCGGGGAACAGTGGGTTAACTGCCTTGCTCATAGCCCGGGGAACAGTGGGTTAACTGCCTTGTTCAGGCCCGGGGAACAGTGGGTTAACTACCTTGTTCAGAACCCGGGGAACAGTGGGTTAGCTGCCTTGTTCCGGGGAACAGTGGGTTAACTGCCTTATTCAGAGCCCGGGGAACAGTGGGTAAACTGCCTTGTTCAGTAGAACATCTGCCTTGTTCAGAGCCCGGGGAACAGTGGGTTAACTGCCTTGTTCAGAGCACCGGGAAGAGTGGGTTAACTGCCTTGTTCAGGGGAACAGTGGGTTAACTGCCTTGTTCAGGGAATAGTGGGTTAACTGCCTTGTTCAAGGGAACAGTGGGTTAACTGCCTTGTTCAGGGGAACAGTGGGTTAACTGCCTTGTTCAGGCCCGGGCAACAGTGGGTTAACTGCCTTGTTCAGAGCCTGGGGAACAGTGGGTTAACTGCCTTGTTCAGGGCCCGGGGAACCGTGGGTTAACTGCCTTGTTCAGGGGAACAGTGGGTTAACTTCCTTGTTCAGAGCCCGTGGAACAGTGGGTTAACTGCCGTGTTCAGAGCCCGGGGAACAGTGGGTTAATTGCCTTGTTCAGGGGAACAGTGGGTTCACTGCCTTGCTCAGGGCCCGGGGAACAGTGGGTTAACTGCCTTGTTCAGAGCCCGGGGAACAGTGGGTTAACTGCCTTGTTTAGAGCCCGGGGAACAGTGGGTTAACTGCCTTGTTCTGAGCCCGGGGAACAGTGGGTTAACTGCCTTGCTCAAAGCCCGTGGAACAGTGGGTTAACTGCCTTGTTCAGGCCCGGGCAACAGTGGGTTAACTGCCTTGTTCAGAGCCTGGGGAACAGTGGGTTAACTGCCTTGTTCAGGGGAAAAGTGGGTTAACTGCCTTGTTCAGAGCCCGGGGAACAGTGGTTTAACTGCCTTTTTCAGTGGAATAACTGCCTTGTTCAGAGCCCGGGGAACAGTGGGTTAACTGCCTTGTTCAGGGGAACAGTGGGTTAACTGCCTTGTTCAGGGGAACAGTGGGTTAACTGCCTTGTTCAGGGGAACAGTGGGTTAACTGCCTTGTTCAGGGAACAGTGGGTTAACTGCCTTGTTCAGGGAACAGTGGGTTAACTGCCTTGTTCAGGGGAACAGTGGGTTAACTGCCTTTTTCAGGGGAACAGTGGGTTAACTGCCTTGTTCAGGGGAACAGTGGGTTAACTGCCTTGTTCAGGGGAACAGTGTGTTAACTGCCTTGTGCAGGGGAACAGTGGGTTAACTTCCTTGTTCAGAGCCCGTGGAACATTGGGTTAACTGCCTTGTTCAGAGCCCGTGGAACATTGGGTTAACTGCCTTGTTCAGAGCCCGGGGAACAGTGGGTTAACTGCCTTGTTCAGGGGAACAGTGGGTTCACTGCCTTGCTCAGGGCCCGGGGAACAGTGGGTTAACTGCCTTGTTTAGAGCCCGGGGAACAGTGGGTTAACTGCCTTGTTCAGAGTCCGCGGAACAGTGGGTTAACTGCCTTGCTCAAAGCCTGTGGAACAGTGGGTTAACTGCCTTGTTCAGGCCCGGGGAACAGTGGGTTAACTGCCTTGTTCAGAGCCTGGGGAACAGTGGGTTAACTGCCTTGTTCAGGGGAAAAGTGGGTTAACTGCCTTGTTCAGAGCCCGGGGAACAGTGGGTTAACTGCCTTGTTCCGGGGAACAGTGGGTTAACTGCCTTGTTCAGAGCCCGGGGAACAGTGGGTTAACTGCCTTGTTCAGTGGAACAACTGCCTTGTTCAGAGCCCGGGGAACAGTGGGTTAACTGCCTTGTTCAGAGCCCGGGGAAGAGTGGGTTAACTGCCTTGTTCAGGGGAACAGTGGGTTAACTGCCTTGTTCAGGGGAACAGTGGGTTAACTGCCTTGTTCAGGGAACAGTGGGTTAACTGCCTTGTTCAGGGGAACAGTGGGTTAACTGCCTTGTTCAGGGGAACAGTGGGTTAACTGCCTTGTTCAGGGGAACAGTGGGTTAACTGCCTTGTTCAGGGGAACAGTGTGTTAACTGCCTTGTGCAGGGGAACAGTGGGTTTACTGCCTTGTTCAGGGCCCGGGGAACAGTGGGTTAACTGTCTTGTTCAGGGGAACAGTGGGTTAACTGCCTTGTTTAGGGCCCGGGGAACAGTGGGTTAACTGCCTTGTTCAGAGCCCGGGGAACAGGGGGTTAACTGCCTTGTTCAGAGCCCGGGGAACAGTGGGTTAACTGCCTTGCTCAAAGCCCGGGGAACAGTGGGTTAACTGCCTTGTTCAGGGGAACAGTGGGTTAACTGCCTTGTTCAGGGGAACAGTGGGTTAACTGCCTTGTTCAGGGGAACAGTGGGTTAACTGCCTTGTTCAGGGAACAGTGGGTTAACTGCCTTGTTCAGGGGAACAGTGGGTTAACTGCCTTTTTCAGGGGAACAGTGGGTTAACTGCCTTGTTCAGGGGAACAGTGGGTTAACTGCCTTGTTCAGGGGAACAGTGTGTTAACTGCCTTGTGCAGGGGAACAGTGGGTTAACTTCCTTGTTCAGAGCCCGTGGAACATTGGGTTAACTGCCTTGTTCAGAGCCCGTGGAACATTGGGTTAACTGCCTTGTTCAGAGCCCGGGGAACAGTGGGTTAACTGCCTTGTTCAGGGGAACAGTGGGTTCACTGCCTTGCTCAGGGCCCGGGGAACAGTGGGTTAACTGCCTTGTTTAGAGCCCGGGGAACAGTGGGTTAACTGCCTTGTTCAGAGCCCGCGGAACAGTGGGTTAACTGCCTTGCTCAAAGCCCGTGGAACAGTGGGTTAACTGCCTTGTTCAGGCCCGGGGAACAGTGGGTTAACTGCCTTGTTCAGAGCCTGGGGAACAGTGGGTTAACTGCCTTGTTCAGGGGAAAAGTGGGTTAACTGCCTTGTTCAGAGCCCGGGGAACAGTGGGTTAACTGCCTTGTTCCGGGGAACAGTGGGTTAACTGCCTTGTTCAGAGCCCGGGGAACAGTGGGTTAACTGCCTTGTTCAGTGGAACAACTGCCTTGTTCAGAGCCCGGGGAACAGTGGGTTAACTGCCTTGTTCAGAGCCCGGGGAAGAGTGGGTTAACTGCCTTGTTCAGGGGAACAGTGGGTTAACTGCCTTGTTCAGGGGAACAGTGGGTTAACTGCCTTGTTCAGGGAACAGTGGGTTAACTGCCTTCTTCAGGGGAACAGTGGGTTAACTGCCTTGTTCAGGGGAACAGTGGGTTAACTGCCTTGTTCAGGGGAACAGTGTGTTAACTGCCTTGTGCAGGGGAACAGTGGGTTTACTGCCTTGTTCAGGGCCCGGGGAACAGTGGGTTAACTGTCTTGTTCAGGGGAACAGTGGGTTAACTGCCTTGTTTAGGGCCCGGGGAACAGTGGGTTAACTGCCTTGTTCAGAGCCCGGGGAACAGGGGGTTAACTGCCTTGTTCAGAGCCCGGGGAACAGTGGGTTAACTGCCTTGTTCAGAACCCGGGGAACAGTGGGTTAGCTGCCTTGTTCCGGGGAACAGTGGGTTAACTGCCTTATTCAGAGCCCGGGGAACAGTGGGTAAACTGCCTTGTTCAGTAGAACATCTGCCTTGTTCAGAGCCCGGGGAACAGTGGGTTAACTGCCTTGTTCAGAGCACCGGGAAGAGTGGGTTAACTGCCTTGTTCAGGGGAACAGTGGGTTAACTGCCTTGTTCAGGGAATAGTGGGTTAACTGCCTTGTTCAAGGGAACAGTGGGTTAACTGCCTTGTTCAGGGGAACAGTGGGTTAACTGCCTTGTTCAGGCCCGGGCAACAGTGGGTTAACTGCCTTGTTCAGAGCCTGGGGAACAGTGGGTTAACTGCCTTGTTCAGGGCCCGGGGAACCGTGGGTTAACTGCCTTGTTCAGGGGAACAGTGGGTTAACTTCCTTGTTCAGAGCCCGTGGAACAGTGGGTTAACTGCCGTGTTCAGAGCCCGGGGAACAGTGGGTTAACTGCCTTGTTCAGGGGAACAGTGGGTTCACTGCCTTGCTCAGGGCCCGGGGAACAGTGGGTTAACTGCCTTGTTCAGAGCCCGGGGAACAGTGGGTTAACTGCCTTGTTTAGAGCCCGGGGAACAGTGGGTTAACTGCCTTGTTCTGAGCCCGGGGAACAGTGGGTTAACTGCCTTGCTCAAAGCCCGTGGAACAGTGGGTTAACTGCCTTGTTCAGGCCCGGGCAACAGTGGGTTAACTGCCTTGTTCAGAGCCTGGGGAACAGTGGGTTAACTGCCTTGTTCAGGGGAAAAGTGGGTTAACTGCCTTGTTCAGAGCCCGGGGAACAGTGGTTTAACTGCCTTTTTCAGTGGAATAACTGCCTTGTTCAGAGCCCGGGGAACAGTGGGTTAACTGCCTTGTTCAGGGGAACAGTGGGTTAACTGCCTTGTTCAGGGGAACAGTGGGTTAACTGCCTTGTTCAGGGGAACAGTGGGTTAACTGCCTTGTTCAGGGAACAGTGGGTTAACTGCCTTGTTCAGGGAACAGTGGGTTAACTGCCTTGTTCAGGGGAACAGTGGGTTAACTGCCTTTTTCAGGGGAACAGTGGGTTAACTGCCTTGTTCAGGGGAACAGTGGGTTAACTGCCTTGTTCAGGGGAACAGTGTGTTAACTGCCTTGTGCAGGGGAACAGTGGGTTAACTTCCTTGTTCAGAGCCCGTGGAACATTGGGTTAACTGCCTTGTTCAGAGCCCGTGGAACATTGGGTTAACTGCCTTGTTCAGATCCCGGGGAACAGTGGGTTAACTGCCTTGTTCAGGGGAACAGTGGGTTCACTGCCTTGCTCAGGGCCCGGGGAACAGTGGGTTAACTGCCTTGTTTAGAGCCCGGGGAACAGTGGGTTAACTGCCTTGTTCAGAGTCCGCGGAACAGTGGGTTAACTGCCTTGCTCAAAGCCCGTGGAACAGTGGGTTAACTGCCTTGTTCAGGCCCGGGGAACAGTGGGTTAACTGCCTTGTTCAGAGCCTGGGGAACAGTGGGTTAACTGCCTTGTTCAGGGGAAAAGTGGGTTAACTGCCTTGTTCAGAGCCCGGGGAACAGTGGGTTAACTGCCTTGTTCCGGGGAACAGTGGGTTAACTGCCTTGTTCAGAGCCCGGGGAACAGTGGGTTAACTGCCTTGTTCAGTGGAACAACTGCCTTGTTCAGAGCCCGGGGAACAGTGGGTTAACTGCCTTGTTCAGAGCCCGGGGAAGAGTGGGTTAACTGCCTTGTTCAGGGGAACAGTGGGTTAACTGCCTTGTTCAGGGGAACAGTGGGTTAACTGCCTTGTTCAGGGAACAGTGGGTTAACTGCCTTGTTCAGGGGAACAGTGGGTTAACTGCCTTGTTCAGGGGAACAGTGGGTTAACTGCCTTGTTCAGGGGAACAGTGGGTTAACTGCCTTGTTCAGGGGAACAGTGTGTTAACTGCCTTGTGCAGGGGAACAGTGGGTTTACTGCCTTGTTCAGGGCCCGGGGAACAGTGGGTTAACTGTCTTGTTCAGGGGAACAGTGGGTTAACTGCCTTGTTTAGGGCCCGGGGAACAGTGGGTTAACTGCCTTGTTCAGAGCCCGGGGAACAGGGGGTTAACTGCCTTGTTCAGAGCCCGGGGAACAGTGGGTTAACTGCCTTGCTCAAAGCCCGGGGAACAGTGGGTTAACTGCCTTGTTCAGGGGAACAGTGGGTTAACTGCCTTGTTCAGGGGAACAGTGGGTTAACTGCCTTGTTCAGGGGAACAGTGGGTTAACTGCCTTGTTCAGGGAACAGTGGGTTAACTGCCTTGTTCAGGGGAACAGTGGGTTAACTGCCTTTTTCAGGGGAACAGTGGGTTAACTGCCTTGTTCAGGGGAACAGTGGGTTAACTGCCTTGTTCAGGGGAACAGTGTGTTAACTGCCTTGTGCAGGGGAACAGTGGGTTAACTTCCTTGTTCAGAGCCCGTGGAACATTGGGTTAACTGCCTTGTTCAGAGCCCGTGGAACATTGGGTTAACTGCCTTGTTCAGAGCCCGGGGAACAGTGGGTTAACTGCCTTGTTCAGGGGAACAGTGGGTTCACTGCCTTGCTCAGGGCCCGGGGAACAGTGGGTTAACTGCCTTGTTTAGAGCCCGGGGAACAGTGGGTTAACTGCCTTGTTCAGAGCCCGCGGAACAGTGGGTTAACTGCCTTGCTCAAAGCCCGTGGAACAGTGGGTTAACTGCCTTGTTCAGGCCCGGGGAACAGTGGGTTAACTGCCTTGTTCAGAGCCTGGGGAACAGTGGGTTAACTGCCTTGTTCAGGGGAAAAGTGGGTTAACTGCCTTGTTCAGAGCCCGGGGAACAGTGGGTTAACTGCCTTGTTCCGGGGAACAGTGGGTTAACTGCCTTGTTCAGAGCCCGGGGAACAGTGGGTTAACTGCCTTGTTCAGTGGAACAACTGCCTTGTTCAGAGCCCGGGGAACAGTGGGTTAACTGCCTTGTTCAGAGCCCGGGGAAGAGTGGGTTAACTGCCTTGTTCAGGGGAACAGTGGGTTAACTGCCTTGTTCAGGGGAACAGTGGGTTAACTGCCTTGTTCAGGGAACAGTGGGTTAACTGCCTTCTTCAGGGGAACAGTGGGTTAACTGCCTTGTTCAGGGGAACAGTGGGTTAACTGCCTTGTTCAGGGGAACAGTGGGTTAACTGCCTTGTTCAGGGGAACAGTGTGTTAACTGCCTTGTGCAGGGGAACAGTGGGTTTACTGCCTTGTTCAGGGCCCGGGGAACAGTGGGTTAACTGTCTTGTTCAGGGGAACAGTGGGTTAACTGCCTTGTTTAGGGCCCGGGGAACAGTGGGTTAACTGCCTTGTTCAGAGCCCGGGGAACAGGGGGTTAACTGCCTTGTTCAGAGCCCGGGGAACAGTGGGTTAACTGCCTTGCTCAAAGCCCGGGGAACAGTGGGTTAACTGCCTTGTTCAGGCCCGGGGAACAGTGGGTTAACTACCTTGTTCAGAACCCGGGGAACAGTGGGTTAGCTGCCTTGTTCCGGGGAACAGTGGGTTAACTGCCTTATTCAGAGCCCGGGGAACAGTGGGTAAACTGCCTTGTTCAGTAGAACATCTGCCTTGTTCAGAGCCCGGGGAACAGTGGGTTAACTGCCTTGTTCAGAGCACCGGGAAGAGTGGGTTAACTGCCTTGTTCAGGGGAACAGTGGGTTAACTGCCTTGTTCAGGGAATAGTGGGTTAACTGCCTTGTTCAGGGGAACAGTGGGTTAACTGCCTTGTTCAGGGGAACAGTGGGTTAACTGCCTTGTTCAGGGGAACAGTGGGTTAACTGCCTTGTTCAGTGGAACAGTGGGTTAACTGCCTTGTTCAGGGCCCGGGGAACAGTGGTTTAACTGTCTTGTTCAGGGGAACAGTGGGTTAACTGCCTTGTTCAGGGCCCGGGGAACAGTGGGTTAACTGCCTTGTTCAGAGCCCGGGGAACAGTGGGTTAACTGCCTTGGTCAGGGGCAAAACGACAGATTTTTTACCTTGTCAGCTCGGGGATTCGATCCAGCAACCTTTCCAGGAACCAGGCCCAATGCTCTAACCACTAGGCTACCCGGGCCCCTTGATAAACATGGGCCAGGATTTTTCACATCCCGTTACCTCATCAACTGTGTGTATAAAATACACCATAAGAATCTGAAATGATGGATCATTAAAATGTTCAGGACTCAAAACGTCCATCAGCTCATTACCGTAGCTACGCTTAATGAAGCACTGTACCTGTTCCCTCTCTCCTAATCACCTGGAGACACTTCCTCCTGCCTCATCGCTATAGTCACACCAGGAGAGAGAGAGACACAGAGAGACACACAGAGAGAGAAAGAGAGAGAGACAGAGAGAGAAAGAGAGAGAGAGAGAGCACATTCGAGCTCAAACAAACAGATACACTCATCCAAAATGGATTAAAATATAATGAAATATAATTTTAGCCATTGATTGAACACACAATGAAGAAATTGATTAACTCTTAGTGAAATGTGATGTGATACTGTGTGTGTGTTGACTATGTCCTAGTGAGATGTGATGTGATACTGTGTGTGTTGACTATGTCCTAGTGAAATGTGATGTGATACTGTGTGTGTGTGTTGACTCTAACACAACAGTTTGTGACAAAATCATTAGTATAGTTGAAAATGAGATTAAAAACATTTAACTTGTATTTTTAATTTGGGACATGTGAATTTCATTGTATTTTTAATTTGGGACGTGTGAATTTCATTGTATTTTTTATTTGGGACGTGTCAATTTCATTGTATTTTTAATAAGGGACGTGTGAATTTCATTGTATTTTTAATTTGGGACATGTGAATTTCATTGTATTTTTAATTTGGGACGTGTGAATTTCATTGTATTTTTTATTTGGGACGTGTGGATTTCATTGTATTTTTAATTTGGGACGTGTGAATTTCATTGTATTTTTTATTTGGGACGTGTGGATTTCATTGTATTTTTAATTTGGGACGTGTCAATTTCATTGTATTTTTAATTTGGGAAATGTGAATTTCATTGTATTTTTAATTTGGGACGTGTCAATTTAATTGTATTTTTAATTTGGGACGTGTGAATTTCATTGTATTTTTAATTTGGGACGTGTGAATTTAATTGTATTTTTAATTTGGGACGTGTGAATTTAATTGTATTTTTAATTTGGGACGTGTGAATTTCATTGTATTTTTAATTTGGGACGTGTGAATTTAATTGCATTTTTAATTTGGGACGTGTGAATTTAATTGTATTTTTAATTTGGGACGTGTGAATTTCATTGTATTTTTAATTTGGGACGTGTGAATTTCATTGTATTTTTAATTTGGGACGTGTGAATTTCATTGTATTTTTAATTTGGGACGTGTGAATTTCATTGTATTTTTAATTTGGGACGTGTCAATTTAATTGTATTTTTAATTTGGGACGTGTGAATTTAATTGTATTTTTAATTTGGGACGTGTGAATTTAATTGTATTTTTAATTTGGGACGTGTGAATTTCATTGTATTTTTAATTTGGGACGTGTCAATTTCATTGTATTTTTTATTTGGGATGTGTGAATTTAATTGTATTTTTAATTTGGGACGTGTGAATTTCATTATATTTTTAATTTGGGACGTGTGAATTTAATTGTATTTTTAATTTGGGACGTGTGAATTTCATTGTATTTTTAATTTGGGACGTGTGAATTTAATTGCATTTTTAATTTGGGACGTGTGAATTTAATTGTATTTTTAATTTGGGACGTGTGAATTTAATTGTATTTTTAATAAGGGACGTGTGAATTTAATTGTATTTTTAATTTGGGACGTGTGAATTTAATTGTATTTTTAATTTGGGACGTGTGAATTTCATTGTATTTTTAATTTGGGACGTGTGAATTTCATTGTATTTTTAATTTGGGACGTGTGAATTTAATTGTATTTTTAATAAGGGACGTGTGAATTTCATTGTATTTTTAATTTGGGACGTGTGAATTTCATTGTATTTTTAATAAGGGACGTGTGAATTTAATTGTATTTTTAATTTGGGACGTGTGAATTTCATTGTATTTTTTATTTGGGACGTGTCAATTTCATTGTATTTTTAATAAGGGACGTGTGAATTTCATTGTATTTTTAATTTGGGACATGTGAATTTCATTGTATTTTTAATTTGGGACGTGTGAATTTCATTGTATTTTTTATTTGGGACGTGTGGATTTCATTGTATTTTTAATTTGGGACGTGTGAATTTCATTGTATTTTTTATTTGGGACGTGTGGATTTCATTGTATTTTTAATTTGGGACGTGTCAATTTCATTGTATTTTTAATTTGGGAAATGTGAATTTCATTGTATTTTTAATTTGGGACGTGTCAATTTAATTGTATTTTTAATTTGGGACGTGTGAATTTCATTGTATTTTTAATTTGGGACGTGTGAATTTAATTGTATTTTTAATTTGGGACGTGTGAATTTAATTGTATTTTTAATTTGGGACGTGTGAATTTCATTGTATTTTTAATTTGGGACGTGTGAATTTAATTGCATTTTTAATTTGGGACGTGTGAATTTAATTGTATTTTTAATTTGGGACGTGTGAATTTCATTGTATTTTTAATTTGGGACGTGTGAATTTCATTGTATTTTTAATTTGGGACGTGTGAATTTCATTGTATTTTTAATTTGGGACGTGTGAATTTCATTGTATTTTTAATTTGGGACGTGTCAATTTAATTGTATTTTTAATTTGGGACGTGTGAATTTAATTGTATTTTTAATTTGGGACGTGTGAATTTAATTGTATTTTTAATTTGGGACGTGTGAATTTCATTGTATTTTTAATTTGGGACGTGTCAATTTCATTGTATTTTTTATTTGGGATGTGTGAATTTAATTGTATTTTTAATTTGGGACGTGTGAATTTCATTGTATTTTTAATTTGGGACGTGTGAATTTAATTGTATTTTTAATTTGGGACGTGTGAATTTCATTGTATTTTTAATTTGGGACGTGTGAATTTAATTGCATTTTTAATTTGGGACGTGTGAATTTAATTGTATTTTTAATTTGGGACGTGTGAATTTAATTGTATTTTTAATAAGGGACGTGTGAATTTAATTGTATTTTTAATTTGGGACGTGTGAATTTAATTGTATTTTTAATTTGGGACGTGTGAATTTCATTGTATTTTTAATTTGGGACGTGTGAATTTCATTGTATTTTTAATTTGGGACGTGTGAATTTAATTGTATTTTTAATAAGGGACGTGTGAATTTCATTGTATTTTTAATTTGGGACGTGTGAATTTCATTGTATTTTTAATAAGGGACGTGTGAATTTAATTGTATTTTTAATTTGGGACGTGTCAATTTCATTGTATTTTTTATTTGGGATGTGTGAATTTAATTGTATTTTTAATTTGGGACGTGTGAATTTCATTGTATTTTTAATTTGGGACGTGTGAATTTAATTGTATTTTTAATTTGGGACGTGTGAATTTAATTGTATTTTTAATTTGGGACGTGTGAATTTCATTGTATTTTTAATTTGGGACGTGTGAATTTAATTGTATTTTTAATAAGGGACGTGTGAATTTCATTGTATTTTTAATTTGGGACGTGTGAATTTCATTGTATTTTTTATTTGGGACGTGTGGATTTCATTGTATTTTTAATTTGGGACGTGTCAATTTCATTGTATTTTTAATTTGGGACGTGTCAATTTCATTGTATTTTTAATAAGGGACGTGTGAATTTAATTGTATTTTTAATTTGGGACGTGTGAATTTAATTGTATTTTTAATAAGGGACGTGTGAATTTAATTGTATTTTTAATAAGGGACGTGTGAATTTCATTGTATTTTTAATTTGGGACGTGTGAATTTCATTGTATTTTTAATTTGGGACGTATCAATTTAATTGTATTTTTAATTTGGGACGTGTGAATTTAATTGTATTTTTAATTTGGGACGTGTGAATTTCATTGTATTTTTAATTTGGGACGTGTGAATTTCATTGTATTTTTAATAAGGGACGTGTGAATTTAATTGTATTTTTAATTTGGGACGTGTGAATTTAATTGTATTTTTAATTTGGGAAATGTGAATTTAATTGTATTTTTAATTTGGGACGTGTGAATTTCATTGTATTTTTAATTTGGGACGTGTCAATTTCATTGTATTTTTTATTTGGGATGTGTGAATTTAATTGTATTTTTAATTTGGGACGTGTGAATTTCATTGTATTTTTAATTTGGGACGTGTGAATTTAATTGTATTTTTAATTTGGGACGTGTGAATTTCATTGTATTTTTAATTTGGGACGTGTGAATTTAATTGCATTTTTAAATTGGGACGTGTGAATTTAATTGTATTTTTAATTTGGGACGTGTGAATTTAATTGTATTTTTAATTTGGGACGTGTGAATTTAATTGTATTTTTAATAAGGGACGTGTGAATTTAATTGTATTTTTAATTTGGGACGTGTGAATTTAATTGTATTTTTAATTTGGGACGTGTGAATTTCATTGTATTTTTAATTTGGGACGTGTGAATTTCATTGTATTTTTAATTTGGGACGTGTGAATTTAATTGTATTTTTAATAAGGGACGTGTGAATTTCATTGTATTTTTAATTTGGGACGTGTGAATTTCATTGTATTTTTAATAAGGGACGTGTGAATTTCATTGTATTTTTAATAAGGGACGTGTCAATTTCATTGTATTTTTAATAAGGGACATGTGAATTTAATTGTATTTTTAATAAGGGATGTGTGAATTTCATTGTATTTTTAATTTGGGACGTGTGGATTTCATTGTATTTTTAATTTGGGACGTGTGAATTTAATTGCATTTTTAATTTGGGACGTGTGAATTTAATTGTATTTTTAATTTGGGACGTGTGAATTTCATTGTATTTTTAATTTGGGACGTGTGAATTTCATTGTATTTTTAATTTGGGACGTGTGAATTTCATTGTATTTTTAATTTGGGACGTGTGAATTTCATTGTATTTTTAATTTGGGACGTGTCAATTTCATTGTATTTTTAATTTGGGACGTGTGAATTTAATTGTATTTTTAATTTGGGACGTGTGAATTTAATTGTATTTCTAATTTGGGACGTGTGAATTTCATTGTATTTTTAATTTGGGACGTGTCAATTTCATTGTATTTTTTATTTGGGATGTGTGAATTTAATTGTATTTTTAATTTGGGACGTGTGAATTTCATTGTATTTTTAATTTGGGACGTGTGAATTTAATTGTATTTTTAATTTGGGACGTGTGAATTTCATTGTATTTTTAATTTGGGACGTGTGAATTTAATTGCATTTTTAATTTGGGACGTGTGAATTTAATTGTATTTTTAATTTGGGACGTGTGAATTTAATTGTATTTTTAATAAGGGACGTGTGAATTTAATTGTATTTTTAATTTGGGACGTGTGAATTTAATTGTATTTTTAATTTGGGACTTGTGAATTTCATTGTATTTTTAATTTGGGACGTGTGAATTTCATTGTATTTTTAATTTGGGACGTGTGAATTTAATTGTATTTTTAATAAGGGACGTGTGAATTTCATTGTATTTTTAATTTGGGACGTGTGAATTTCATTGTATTTTTAATAAGGGACGTGTGAATTTAATTGTATTTTTAATTTGGGACGTGTCAATTTCATTGTATTTTTTATTTGGGATGTGTGAATTTAATTGTATTTTTAATTTGGGACGTGTGAATTTCATTGTATTTTTAATTTGGGACGTGTGAATTTAATTGTATTTTTAATTTGGGACGTGTGAATTTAATTGTATTTTTAATTTGGGACGTGTGAATTTCATTGTATTTTTAATTTGGGACGTGTGAATTTAATTGTATTTTTAATAAGGGACGTGTGAATTTCATTGTATTTTTAATTTGGGACGTGTGAATTTCATTGTATTTTTTATTTGGGACGTGTGGATTTCATTGTATTTTTAATTTGGGACGTGTCAATTTCATTGTATTTTTAATTTGGGACGTGTCAATTTCATTGTATTTTTAATAAGGGACGTGTGAATTTAATTGTATTTTTAATTTGGGACGTGTGAATTTAATTGTATTTTTAATAAGGGACGTGTGAATTTAATTGTATTTTTAATAAGGGACGTGTGAATTTCATTGTATTTTTAATTTGGGACGTGTGAATTTCATTGTATTTTTAATTTGGGACGTGTCAATTTAATTGTATTTTTAATTTGGGACGTGTGAATTTAATTGTATTTTTAATTTGGGACGTGTGAATTTCATTGTATTTTTAATTTGGGACGTGTGAATTTCATTGTATTTTTAATAAGGGACGTGTGAATTTAATTGTATTTTTAATTTGGGACGTGTGAATTTAATTGTATTTTTAATTTGGGAAATGTGAATTTAATTGTATTTTTAATTTGGGACGTGTGAATTTCATTGTATTTTTAATTTGGGACGTGTCAATTTCATTGTATTTTTTATTTGGGATGTGTGAATTTAATTGTATTTTTAATTTGGGACGTGTGAATTTCATTGTATTTTTAATTTGGGACGTGTGAATTTAATTGTATTTTTAATTTGGGACGTGTGAATTTCATTGTATTTTTAATTTGGGACGTGTGAATTTAATTGCATTTTTAAATTGGGACGTGTGAATTTAATTGTATTTTTAATTTGGGACGTGTGAATTTAATTGTATTTTTAATTTGGGACGTGTGAATTTAATTGTATTTTTAATAAGGGACGTGTGAATTTAATTGTATTTTTAATTTGGGACGTGTGAATTTAATTGTATTTTTAATTTGGGACGTGTGAATTTCATTGTATTTTTAATTTGGGACGTGTGAATTTCATTGTATTTTTAATTTGGGACGTGTGAATTTAATTGTATTTTTAATAAGGGACGTGTGAATTTCATTGTATTTTTAATTTGGGACGTGTGAATTTCATTGTATTTTTAATAAGGGACGTGTGAATTTAATTGTATTTTTAATTTGGGACGTGTCAATTTCATTGTATTTTTAATAAGGGACATGTGAATTTAATTGTATTTTTAATAAGGGATGTGTGAATTTCATTGTATTTTTAATTTGGGACGTGTGGATTTCATTGTATTTTTAATTTGGGACGTGTGAATTTCATTGTATTTTTAATTTGGGACGTGTGAATTTCATTGTATTTTTAATTTGGGACGTGTGGATTTCATTGTATTTTTAATTTGGGACGTGTGAATTTCATTGTATTTTTAATTTGGGACGTGTGGATTTCATTGTATTTTTAATTTGGGACGTGTGAATTGAATTGTATTTTTAATTTGGGACGTGTGAATTTAATTGTATTTTTAATTTGGGACGTGTGAATTTCATTGTATTTTTAATTTGGGAAATGTGAATTTAATTGCAAATGTTATTTTATGCGCACAGACGTTTATCCGCAATAAAGTCAGTCCGATGGAAACGCATCTCTGATGGAAACACATCGTCTCTGATGGAAACACATCGTCTCTGATGGAAACACATCATCTCTGATGGAAACACATCGTCTCTGATGGAAACACATCGTCTCTGATGGAAACACATCGTCTCTGATGGAAACACATCGTCTCTGATGGAAACACATCGTCTCTGATGGAAACACATCGTCTCTGATGGAAACACATCGTCTCTGATGGAAACACATCGTCTCTGATGGAAACACATCGTCTCTGATGGAAACACATCGTCTCTGATGGAAACACATCGTCTCCGATGGAAACACATCGTACATCGTCTCTGATGGAAACACATCGTCTCTGATGGAAACACATCGTCTCTGATGGAAACACATCGTCTCTGATGGAAACACATCGTCTCTGATGGAAACACATCGTCTCCGATGGAAACACATCGTACATCGTCTCTGATGGAAACACATCGTCTCTGATGGAAACACATCGTCTCTGATGGAAACACATCGTCTCTGATGGAAACACATCGTCTCCGATGGAAACACATCGTCTCTGATGGAAACACATCGTCTCCGATGGAAACACATCGTCTCTGATGGAAACACATCGTCTCCGATGGAAACACATCGTCTCTGATGGAAACACATCGTCTCTGATGGAAACACATCGTCTCCGATGGAAACACATCGTACATCGTCTCCGATGGAAACACATCGTCTCTGATGGAAACACGTCGTCTCCGATGGAAACACGTCGTCTCCGATGGAAACACATCGTCTCTGATGGAAACACGTCTCCTGCTCAACACAAAGTCAATCACAGTCATACTGGTACTTCAGAGCTGCTTCTTTATTCTCAAACAAGTTTAATCATCATTATTTAAAAATCTGTTATTTAAAAATAACAGACAAAAGAAGATAAAAAAAACTACGGATTGTAAATTTATAATCATCAACCAGCCGTACAGGTACAGAGTCTGTCTGTCTCAGTGGGTGACATCATCTGTTTATAGGTTTCTCATAAAGGCTGTGTTTACACATACATGTCAATTCTGATTCGTTGCCAGTAATTAGTCCTTTTGATCAATCAGATCAGCTCCTTTGCCATTAATTGCAACGTAAAACTAATAATGGAGGTGATGCAAGTTGTTGGCTTGGGATTGGGGGACTTTTCTGCAGCACTATACTGCTGTATCTCAATAAGGCTCAATGCGTTTCAATGGCTAGAGGGAGAAATAGTGACAGCAAATTGCTCTTTAACATCAGATTTCAATGTAACATCAGACGTAAGATCAACATTAGGCAGTCCTAATTCAGTTTGGTATTGGCCCGTAGTGGGAGTTACGTTGCTAGGGTTGCAGAATTTCAGTAACTTTACAAACATTTCCAGATTTTCCAGAAATCCTGGATGGAGGATAGCAGATAACTTGCGTGTTATTTTCTGATTCTGGGACTCTTCGAATTCGGATTCCTGGAAAACCTGGGAATGTTGGGGAATTTACTGGAATTTTGCTAATTAATTGTGTTTTTATTTTGATGTCTGTAAGACCGGGCTGTTTTTAAATGTAAATGAAGGTGTTCAGCTTGGCAATAGTCTGTGTGACTAATGCTGGGTTAATGATCTGTGTGACTAATGCTGAGTTAATGATCTGTGTGACTAATGCTGAGCTAATGATCTGTGTGACTAATGCTGAGTTAATGATCTGTGTGACTAATGCTGGGTTAATGATCTGTGTGACTAATGCTGAGTTAGTGATATGTGTGACTAATGCTGAGTTAGTGATATGTGTGACTAATGCTGGGTTAGTGATATGTGTGACTAATGCTGAGTTAGTGATATGTGAGACTAATGCTGGGTTAGTAATATGTGTGACTAATGCTGGGTTAGTGATATGTGTGACTAATGCTGAGTTAATGATCTGTGTGACTAATGCTGGGTTAATGATCTGCGTGACTAATGCTGGGTTAGTGATATGTGGGACTAATGCTGAGTTAATGATCTGTGTTACTAATGCTGAGTTAGTGATATGTGTGACTAATGCTGAGTTAGTGATATGTGTGACTAATGCTGGGTTAGTGATATGTGTGACTAATGCTGAGTTAGTGATATGTGAGACTAATGCTGGGTTAGTGATATGTGTGACTAATGCTGGGTTAGTGATATGTGTGACTAATGCTGAGTTAATGATCTGCGTGACTAATGCTGGGTTAGTGATATGTGGGACTAATGCTGAGTTAATGATCTGTTTTACTAATGCTGAGTTAATGATATGTGTGACTAATGCTGAGTTAGTGATATGTGTGACTAATGCTGGGTTAGTGATATGTGTGACTAATGCTGAGTTAGTGATATGTGTGACTAATGCTGAGTTAGTGATGTGTGTGACTAATGCTGGGTTAGTGATATGTGTGACTAATGCTGAGTTAGTGATATGTGTGACTAATGCTGAGTTAGTGATATGTGTGACTAATGCTGGGTTAGTGATATGTGTGACTAATGCTGAGTTAGTGATATGTGTGACTAATGCTGAGTTAGTGATGTGTGTGACTAATGCTGGGTTAGTGATATGTGTGACTAATGCTGAGTTAGTGATATGTGTGACTAATGCTGAGTTAGTGATATGTGGGACTAATGCTGGGTTAGTGATGTGACTAGATATAGTTCAGAAACGTTAAATTTTGATATGGTGTGTAAATGTTTATTTATTGCCAGAAGTGATCATGATAAAGCATTAAACAGGTAACTGCCAAAATTAGGCAGTCCTAATTCAGTTTGGTATTGGCCCGTAGTGGGAGTTACGTTGCTAGGGTTGCAGAATTTCAGTAACTTTACAAACATTTCCAGATTTTCCAGAAATCCTGGATGGAGGATAGCAGATAACTTGCGTGTTATTTTCTGATTCTGGGACTCTTCGAATTCGGATTCCTGGAAAACCTGGGAATGTTGGGGAATTTACTGGAATTTTGCTAATTAATTGTGTTTTTATTTTGATGTCTGTAAGACCGGGCTGTTTTTAAATGTAAATGAAGGTGTTCAGCTTGGCAATAGTCTGTGTGACTAATGCTGGGTTAATGATCTGTGTGACTAATGCTGAGTTAATGATCTGTGTGACTAATGCTGAGCTAATGATCTGTGTGACTAATGCTGGGTTAATGATCTGCGTGACTAATGCTGGGTTAGTGATATGTGGGACTAATGCTGAGTTAATGATCTGTTTTACTAATGCTGAGTTAATGATATGTGTGACTAATGCTGAGTTAGTGATATGTGTGACTAATGCTGGGTTAGTGATATGTGTGACTAATGCTGAGTTAGTGATATGTGTGACTAATGCTGAGTTAGTGATGTGTGTGACTAATGCTGGGTTAGTGATATGTGTGACTAATGCTGAGTTAGTGATATGTGTGACTAATGCTGAGTTAGTGATATGTGGGACTAATGCTGGGTTAGTGATGTGACTAGATATAGTTCAGAAATGTTAAATTTTGATATGGTGTGTAAATGTTTATTTATTGCCAGAAGTGATCATGATAAAGCATTAAACAGGTAACTGCCAAAATAAAGGAAACACCAACATAAGATACCAGAACAGCTTCAATATAACTTGGCATAGTTTCTACAAGTGTCTGGAACTCTTGGAGGGATCTCCCATAACTGTTCAATTGGGTTGAGATCTAGTGACACACACACACACACACACACACACACACACACACACACACACACACACACACACACACACACACACACACACACACACACACACACACACACACACACACACACACACACACACACACTTTGCAATCACTCTTTCAAAGTAAGAGGTCTCTTCTTCTAGACATAGTCACCAAAATAATGGGCAACTGGGCATTTTCATACATGACCCTAAGCATAATGGGATGTTAATTGCATAATTACCACACCTGTGTGGAAGCACCTGCTTTCATTTACTCAAGTGTTTCCTTTATTTTGGCAGTTACGTGTGTATCATATAATCACAAGTAATGATTGTGAAAGACCAACCCCATTCTTTTGAAGTTAGTTAACAAAGCTAGCTAACAAAGTGTGGTGTTGGAGCAGGTTAAAGAAGTGTGGTGTTGGAGCTATCTAACAAAGTGTGGTGTTGGAGCAGGTTAAAGAAGTGTGGTGTTGGAGCTAGTTAAAGAAGTGTGGTGTTGGAGCAGGTTAAAGAAGTGTGGTGTTGGAGCAGGTTAAAGAAGTGTGGTGTTGGAGCAGGTTAAAGAAGTGTGGTGTTGGAGCTAGTTAAAGAAGTGTGGTGTTGGAGCTAGTTAAAGAAGTGTGGTGTTGGAGCAGGTTAAAGAAGTGTGGTGTTGGAGCTGGTTAAAGAAGTGTGGTGTTGGAGCTGGTTAAAGAAGTGTGGTGTTGGAGCAGGTTAAAGAAGTGTGGTGTTGGACAGGTTAAAGAAGTGTGGTGTTGGAGCTAGTTGAAGAAGTGTGGTGTTGGAGCAGGTTAAAGAAGTGTGGTGTTGGAGCAGGTTAAAGAAGTGTGGTGTTGGAGCAGGTTAAAGAAGTGTGGTGTTGGAGCTAGTTAAAGAAGTGTGGTGTTGGAGCAGGTTAAAGAAGTGTGGTGTTGGAGCTAGTTAAAGAAGTGTGGTGTTGGAGCAGGTTAAAGAAGTGTGGTGTTGGAGCTAGTTAAAGAAGTGTGGTGTTGGAGCAGGTTAAAGAAGTGTGGTGTTGGAGCAGGTTAAAGAAGTGTGGTGTTGGAGCAGGTTAAAGAAGTGTGGTGTTGGAGCAGGTTAAAGAAGTGTGGTGTTGGAGCTAGTTAAAGAAGTGTGGTGTTGGAGCAGGTTAAAGAAGTGTGGTGTTGGAGCAGGTTAAAGAAGTGTTGTGTTGGAGCAGGTTAAAGAAGAGTGTTGTTGGAGCTAGTTAAAGAAGTGTGGTGTTGGAGCTAGTTAAATAAGTATGGTGTTGGAGCAGGTTAAAGAAGTGTGGTGTTGGAGCTAGTTAAAGAAGTGTGGTGTTGGAGCAGGTTAAAGAAGTGTGGTGTTGGAGCAGGTTAAAGAAGTGTGGTGTTGGAGCAGGTTAAAGAAGTGTGGTGTTGGAGCAGGTTAAAGAAGTGTGGTGTTGGAGCAGGTTAAAGAAGTGTGGTGTTGGAGCTAGTTAAATAAGTGTGGTGTTGGAGCTAGTTAAAGAAGTGTGGTGTTGGAGCTAGTTAAAGAAGTGTGGTGTTGGAGCTAGTTAAAGAAGTGTGGTGTTGGAGCAGGTTAAAGAAGTGTGGTGTTGGAGCTAGTTAAAGAAGTGTGGTGTTGGAGCAGGTTAAAGAAGTGTGGTGTTGGAGCAGGTTAAAGAAGTGTGGTGTTGGAGCTAGTTAAAGAAGTGTGGTGTTGGAGCTAGTTAAAGAAGTGTGGCGTTGGAGCAGGTTAAAGAAGTGTGGTGTTGGAGCTAGTTAAAGAAGTGTGGTGTTGGAGCAGGTTAAAGAAGTGTGGTGTTGGAGCTAGTTAAAGAAGTGTGGTGTTGGAGCAGGTTACAGAAGTGTGGTGTTGGAGCTAGTTAAAGAAGTGTGGCGTTGGAGCAGGTTAAAGAAGTTTGGTGTTGGAGCAGGTTAAAGAAGTGTGGTGTTGGAGCAGGTTAAAGAAGTGTGGTGTTGGAGCAGGTTAAAGAAGTGTGGTGTTGGAGCAGGTTAAAGAAGTGTGGTGTTGGAGCTAGTTAAATAAGTGTGGTGTTGGAGCTAGTTAAAGAAGTGTGGTGTTGGAGCTAGTTAAAGAAGTGTGGTGTTGGAGCTAGTTAAAGAAGTGTGGTGTTGGAGCAGGTTAAAGAAGTGTGGTGTTGGAGCTAGTTAAAGAAGTGTGGTGTTGGAGCAGGTTAAAGAAGTGTGGTGTTGGAGCAGGTTAAAGAAGTGTGGTGTTGGAGCTAGTTAAAGAAGTGTGGTGTTGGAGCTAGTTAAAGAAGTGTGGCGTTGGAGCAGGTTAAAGAAGTGTGGTGTTGGAGCTAGTTAAAGAAGTGTGGTGTTGGAGCAGGTTAAAGAAGTGTGGTGTTGGAGCTAGTTAAAGAAGTGTGGTGTTGGAGCAGGTTACAGAAGTGTGGTGTTGGAGCTAGTTAAAGAAGTGTGGCGTTGGAGCAGGTTAAAGAAGTTTGGTGTTGGAGCAGGTTAAAGAAGTGTGGTGTTGGAGCAGGTTAAAGAAGTGTGGTGTTGGAGCAGGTTAAAGAAGTGTGGTGTTGGAGCAGGTTAAAGAAGTGTGGTGTTGGAGCAGGTTAAAGAAGTGTGGTGTTGGAGCTAGTTAAAGAAGTGTGGTGTTGGAGCAGGTTAAAGAAGTGTGGTGTTGGAGCAGGTTAAAGAAGTGTGGTGTTGGAGCTAGTTAAAGAAGTGTGGTGTTGGAGCAGGTTAAAGAAGTGTGGTGTTGGAGCTAGTTAAAGAAGTGTGGTGTTGGAACAGGTTACAGAAGTGTGGTGTTGGAGCTAGTTAAAGAAGTGTGGCGTTGGAGCAGGTTAAAGAAGTGTGGTGTTGGAGCTAGTTAAAGAAGTGTGGTGTTGGAGCAGGTTAAAGAAGTGTGGTGTTGGAGCAGGTTAAAGAAGTGTGGTGTTGGAGCTAGTTAAAGAAGTGTGGTGTTGGAGCAGGTTAAAGAAGTGTGGTGTTGGAGCAGGTTAAAGAAGTGTGGTGTTGGAGCTAGTTAAAGAAGTGTGGTGTTGGAGCAGGTTAAAGAAGTGTGGTGTTGGAGCAGGTTAAAGAAGTGTGGTGTTGGAGCTAGTTAAAGAAGTGTGGTGTTGGAGCAGGTTAAAGAAGTGTGGTGTTGGAGCAGGTTAAAGAAGTGTGGTGTTGGAGCTAGTTAAAGAAGTGTGGTGTTGGAGCAGGTTAAAGAAGTGTGGTGTTGGAGCTAGTTAAAGAAGTGTGGTGTTGGAGCAGGTTAAAGAAGTGTGGTGTTGGAGCAGGTTAAAGAAGTGTGGTGTTGGAGTTAGCCATATAGAATGTTAGTCCTAGTTCTCTAGTGGACAAAGGGCCATCTTAGCATGGGCAGCGCCATTGAGTGCTTCTGCAGGGATCAGACAATTGTGAAGAAGAACATGGACTACTTTGAAAAAGCCAATGCTGTCACAGACGCAATAACGACACAGACACAAAGATGAGTCCTCTATTTATCTCTAGTCAGCTAGCTAACACAGCCAACTAAAGAAAAAGCTAACAGAGTGTAATGTTGGAGCTAGCTAATGACGTTAGCTCAGCAGTTAGCCAAGAGAGAACGCTAATACGCCAGCTAACAAACTGTACCCATAGACTCCCTGACACTCATCAAAATCTACCAATCTTCTCTAAACCTTTCTGATCTGCATGTCACCAACACTACGACAAACACCACTGGCCTCAACATTTTTTTTTAAAATCCTGAAATTAAAGATGAGATCTGGAAAATGAAAAAAAAAAAAACAACAACATGTATTACCAAAATTTCTGTACTTACACAGTATATACATTGCCTTGTGCTAACGCCCTCCAAAAAAAAAAATGTATCGCTTAGATAACAGTGGTGGGAACTCCTTTAAAAATAGATCAATTGGCTAATATACACATCTGAAAGGTATAAGGGATCCCAAAATCAAACAACATTTTTCACTATTTACCACATTTAGCAGATGCAATATACAGCCAGCCGTATGTATGCACAAGGAGAGGGGCTTAGAACCCGTATTAACAAAACTTAAGACAAATTATACTGTTTGTAAATAAGAACACTGACTGGTCTGTTATTATGTTGAATAAACCATACGTTTTTATCTTATCGGGATTTAATTAGGGAAAGACATTTTCTCTGCTCTTATTTGAACTAGAGTTGTAAAATAAATGGCAAAGTAGCAGGTGTTACTTGGGGGGAGGGTGAAGGAAGCCACACAGCTTAGCTAAAATAGAGCTTTCTCACAATGTTTTCAATGTTCCATCCAAGGCCAAGTTTTGGCCCAAACTCTTAAAATATATAAAAAAGTTAAAAATAAATAAATAAAAGAACAATAAAATAGTTAAACTTCTAATATCCATACAACACAACTCTACTACCCAACATATGGTGTGGTTCTCCATCCCCATGGCAACCGATGGTGCTGTAGAAACTGTTGCCGTGGCGACACTGTGCCGCGGGGCTTCTGAACAGGAACATACAGACGGACACATCATGGATACACAGACAGCAGGAATTAATTAGCATGATTATTAATCATGATTGTGTATATTAAAAAGCAAGACATTAATTGATTGATTGTTGTTTCATTTGATATAAACCTTCGCCCCTGCATCGATTTCGTACATTTTTGGTATTCGGAATTATACCGAGTGTCATTTTAAGGATCAGTTGGTTTTTAAAGACCCCCATATGGAAACGTGATGAACAAAGAACACAGATATCATATCTCACAACACAAAACCTCTGTCTATTATATCGTACAACGGGGCATCTTCTCCTGAGTACAGTTGGTGTTGTACAACCTTTGTCATTTCGTACCGTACAGGGCGCAACTTCTCCTGTTTCCAAGTCTATCATTCTCTTGAATACAATTTTAGTCAGGGTACAGTGAAGAGGACAGTGAAGGGGAGAGAGAAGGGGACAGTGGATGAATAGGGAAGGGGACAGTGAAGGGGAAGGGGACAGTGAAGGGGAAGGTGACAGTGAAGGGGACAGTGGAGGAATAGGGAAGGGGACAGTGAAGGGGAGAGAGAAGGGGACAGTGGAAGAGGACAGTGGAGGAATAGGGAAGGGGACAGTGAAGGGGAAGGGGACAGTGAAGGGGAGAGAGAAGGGGACAGTGGAAGGGGACAGTGAAGGGGAGAGAGAAGGGGACAGTGGAAGGGGACAGTGAAGGGGAGAGAGAAGGGGACAGTGAAGGGGACAGTGAAGGGGAAGGGGACAGTGAAGGGGACAGTGAAGGGGACAGTGAAGGGGACAGTAAAGGGGACAGTGAAGGGGACAGTGAAGGGGACAGTAAAGGGGACAGTGAAGGGGACAGTGAAGGGGACAGTGAAGGGGACAGTGAAGGGGACAGTAAAGGGGACAGTAAAGGGGACAGTGAAGGGGACAGTGAAGGGGACAGTAAAGGGGACAGTGAAGGGGACAGTAAAGGGGACAGTGAAGGGGACAGTGAAGGGGACAGTAAAGGGGACAGTGAAGGGGACAGTGAAGGGGACAGTGAAGGGGACAGTGAAGGGGACAGTGAAGGGGACAGGGACAGTGAAGGGGACAGTGAAGGGGACAGTGAAGGGGACGGGGACAGTGAAGGGGAAGGGGACAGTGAAGGGGACAGTGAAGGGGACAGTGAAGGGGACAGTGAAGGGGACAGTGAAGGGGAAGGGGACAGTGAAGGGGACAGTGAAGGGGACAGTGAAGGGGACAGTGAAGGGGACAGTGAAGGGGAAGGGGACAGTGAAGGGGACAGTGAAGGGGACAGTGAAGGGGACAGTGAAGGGGAAGGGGACAGTGAAGGGGACAGTGAAGGGGAAGGGGACAGTGAAGGGGACAGTGAAGGGGAAGGGGACAGTGAAGGGGACAGTGAAGGGGACAGTGAAGGGGACAGTGAAGGGGAAGGGGACAGTGAAGGGGACAGTGAAGGGGAAGGGGACAGTGAAGGGGACAGTGAAGGGGACAGTGAAGGGGACAGTGAAGGGGACAGTGAAGGAGCAGTCAGGTTCAGTCTGAAAGACATAAGGCTTAACCAGAACACATTCATTTAAATAAAAGGCTGAAGATGTTTAATTAACTGCCTAGAAGCTGTGAAATGACGGTTTGAATTAAAAGACAGAAAAATAAAATCAGTGTAGATGAATGACATTAAGTAGTTATAACAGGTGTCTGTCATCATCAGTGTAGATGAATGACATTAAGTAGTTATAACAGGTGTCTGTCATCATCAGTGTAGATGAATGACATTAAGTAGTTATAACAGGTGTCTGTCATCATCAGTGTAGATGAATGACATTAAGTAGTTATAACAGGTGTCTGTCATCATCAGTGTAGATGAATGACATTAAGTAGTTATAACAGGTGTCTGTCATCATCAGTGTAGATGAATGACATTAAGTAGTTATAACAGGTGTCTGTCATCATCAGTGTAGATGAATGACATTAAGTAGTTATAACAGGTGTCTGTCATCATCAGTGTAGATGAATGACATTAAGTAGTTATAACAGGTGTCTGTCATCATCAGTGTAGATTAATGACATTAAGTAGTTATAACAGGTGTCTGTCATCATCAGTGTAGATGAATGACATTAAGTAGTTATAACAGGTGTCTGTCATCATCAGTGTAGATGAATGACATAACGTAGTTATAACATCGCTGACAGGCAGAGTGGACATTAAAGCCTTATATTTAGGCACCATGTAACCAACAGTGTGTTGTGGACAGGGAGTGTCTGTGTGTGTGTGTGTGGACAGGGAGTGTGTGTGTGTGTGTGTGTGGGCAGGGAGTGTGTGTGTGTGTTGTGGACAGGGAGTGTGTGTGTGTGGGTTGTGGACAGGGAGTGTGTGTGTGTTGTGGACAAGGAGTGAGTGTGTGTGTGTTATGGACCGGGAGTGTGTGTGTGTGTGTTGTGGACCGGGAGTGTGTGTGTGTGTGTGTGTGTGTGTTGTGGACCGGGAGTGTGTGTGTGTGTGTGTGTGTGGACAGGGAGTGTGTGTGTGTTGTGGACAAGGAGTGAGTGTGTGTGTGTTATGGACCGGGAGTGTGTGTGTGTGTGTTGTGGACCGGGAGTGTGTGTGTGTGTGTGTGTGTGTTGTGGACCGGGAGTGTGTGTGTGTGTGTGTGTGTGGACAGGGAGTGTGTGTGTGTGTGTGTGTGTGTGTGTGTGTGTGTGTGTGTGTGTGTGTGTGTGGACAGGGAGTGTGTGTGTGTGTGTGTTGTGGACCGGGAGTGTGTGTGTGTGTGAACAGGGAGTGTGTGTGTGTGTGTTGTGGACAGGGTGTGTGTGTGTGTTGTGGACCGGGAGTGTGTGTGTGTGTGTTGTGGACCGGGTGGTTTTTGAGGGATCCAGTTAGGTGGTTTTAATAAAGAGGTGGGCGTGGTCTCGTGGATATGCAGATTCTCAGGCTTTTATTTAGCAGATAAAACACAATCAGAAATAAAAAGGCAACATCCCCAGACGGCCAATAGGGCGCGGCCTTTAAAAATGACAGCCGGCAACGTAAACCAGGGCGGTTGGACAAAAAGACGTGAAGGATGGAATGATAACAAAATAGAACAAAAAGGCCAGCAGGAGAGGGGGGTGATGGGAAAAAAAAGGAGTGTTTCCTCTCTGCATCCTGCCCAGGGGGTTCCCTCAGTGAAGCAGCAGGGGCAGTGGAGAAAGAAATATAGAGAGAGAGAGGTGGAGAGAGAGAGAGAGATGAAGAGAGGTGGAGAGAGAGAGAGAGAGAGAGAGAGAGAGACAGAGAGAGAGATGAAGAGAGGTGGAGAGAGAGAGACAGAGAGAGGTGGAGAGAGAGATGAAGAGAGGTGGAGAGAGAGAGGTGAAAAGAGAGAGAGGTGTAGAGAAAGAGAGAGAGAGATGAAGAGAAAGAGAGAGAGAGAGAGAGATGAAGAGAAAGAGAGAGAGGTGAAGAGAAAGAGATAGATAGAGAGATAAGGAGATAGAGGGAGAGTTAGATAAAGAGAAATAGAGAGAAAGAGGGGGCAGCAGACCAATCTAAATAAAGTACTCCTTCTTCTCCTCAGCACGTTTTGGGGCAGCGGATCAGAGCGCCCTCTACAGTCTAGATAAAGTACTCCTTCTTCCCCTCAGCATGTGTGTTGCCCTCTGCGTTGATGATAGCTGTATCAGCATCCGGTGCATCGTCCGCTCCTTTGGCCTCGTTGGTCAGGTACGTTCCTATTGGACAACAAACAGGAAGACAATACGTGAGGTATATTCCTATTGGACAACAAGAAGGAAACAAACGTTTTTGAAACATTTGGAAACCTGTCTTGCTCCATCGTAGTCAGTGATAATCCTGTTTTTTTAAACATGTTTTTTCAACGTGACGGCCCTTCGAGCCGAATAGGAACATTGTCCCGGAACAGCTGCTTGATGATCGTCAATGGGCTATAAACTCTGGTCATAGTTGATCTGTGTTAGTATTTGGTATGTTACCTTGGTGGCTGGTCAGGTAAACCTGGATATTGTAATTGGACTATAGACACTATATAGTTGATTAGGTGTGTTGGTCGTGTAGGTTACCTTGGTGGCTGGTCAGGTAAACCTGGTTATTGTAATTGGACTATAGACACTATATAGTTGATTAGGTGTGTTGGTCGTGTAGGTTACCTTGGTGGCTGGTCAGGTAAACCTGGTTATTGTAATTGGACTATAGACACTATATAGTTGATTAGGTGTGTTGGTCGTGTAGGTTACCTTTAAACCTGATATCTGGTTATAAAATGAATGGAGGTGGTCAGGTCTTAGATGTATTGGTCAGGTATGGAGGTGGTCAGGTATGGAGGTGGTCAGGTCTTAGATGTGTTGGTCAGGTGTGCTACTAAAAGGTGAACTACCTTAATGCCTGACTATGTAACTGATTATAAACAGGAGGACAAACTGGATAGACAACGATAATTGGTCAGGTGTTTTACAGGTATTGTGTGTTACAGATACCGAAGGTGTCCTATCTCTCTGACAGACCAGGTACCTGACTATTAAACAGGTGTCCTATCTCTCTGACAGACCAGGTACCTGGCTAGTAAACAGGTGTCCTATCTCTCTGACCTACAGGTACCTGACTATTAAACAGGTGTCCTATCTCTCTGACAGACCAGGTACCTGACTAGTAAACAGGTGTCCTATCTCTCTGACCTACAGGTACCTGACTATTAAACAGGTGTCCTATCTCTCTGACAGACCAGGTACCTGACTATTAAACAGGTGTCCTATCTCTCTGACAGACCAGGTACCTGACTATTAAACAGGTGTCCTATCTCTCTGACAGACCAGGTACCTGACTATTAAACAGGTGTCCTATCTCTCTGACAGACCAGGTACCTGACTATTAAACAGGTGTCCTATCTCTCTGACAGACCAGGTACCTGACTAGTAAACAGATGTCCTATCTCTCTGACAGACCAGGTACCTGACTAGTAAACAGATGTCCTATCTCTCTGACAGACCAGGTACCTGACTATTAAACAGGTGTCCTATCTCTCTGACAGACCAGGTACCTGACTAGTAAACAGGTGTCCTATCTCTCTGACCTACCAGGTACCTGACTATTAAACAGGTGTCCTATCTCTCTGACAGACCAGGTACCTGAATATTAAACAGGTGTCCTATCTCTGACAGACCAGGTACCTGACTATTAAACAGGTGTCCTATCTCTCTGACAGACCAGGTACCTGACTATTAAACAGGTGTCCTATCTCTCTGACAGACCAGGTACCTGACTATTAAACAGGTGTCCTATCTCTCTGACAGACCAGGTACCAGACTAGTAAACAGGTGTCCTATCGCTCTGATATACCAGGTACCTGACTATTAAACAGGTGTCCTATCTCTCTGACAGACCAGGTACCTGACTATTAAACAGGTGTCCTATCTCTCTGACAGACCAGGTACCTGACTAGTAAACAGGTGTCCTATCTATCTGACAGACCAGGTACCTGACTATTAAACAGGTGTCCTATCTCTCTGACAGACCAGGTACCTGACTATTAAACAGGTGTCCTATCTCTCTGACAGACCAGGTACCTGACTAGTAAACAGGTGTCCTATCTCTCTGACAGACCAGGTACCTGACTATTAAACAGGTGTCCTATCTCTCTGACAGACCAGGTACCTGACTATTAAACAGGTGTCCTATCTCTCTGACAGACCAGGTACCTGACTATTAAACAGGTGTCCTATCTCTCTGACAGACCATGTACCTGACTATTAAACAGGTGTCCTATCTCTCTGACAGACCAGGTACCTGACTATTAAACAGGTGTCCTATCTCTCTGACAGACCAGGTACCTGACTAGTAAACAGATGTCCTATCTCTCTGACAGACCAGGTACCTGACTATTTAACAGGTGTCCTATCTCTCTGACAGACCAGGTACCTGACTAGTAAACAGGTGTCCTATCGCTCTGATATACCAGGTACCTGACTATTAAACAGGTGTCCTATCTCTCTGACAGACCAGGTACCTGACTATTAAACAGGTGTCCTATCTCTCTGACAGACCAGGTACCTGACTATTAAAGATATGTCCTATCTCTCTGACAGACCATGTACCTGACTATTAAACAGGTGTCCTATCTCTCTGACAGACCAGGTACCTGACTATTAAACAGGTGTCCTATCTCTCTGACAGACCAGGTACCTGACTATTAAACAGGTGTCCTATCTCTCTGACAGACCAGGTACCTGACTAGTAAACATGTGTCCTATCTCTCTGACAGACCAGGTACCTGACTAGTAAACAGGTGTCCTATCTCTCTGATAGACCAGGTACCTGACTAGTAAACAGGTGTCCTATCTCTCTGACAGACCAGGTACCTGACTATTAAACAGGTGTCCTATCTCTCTGACAGACCAGGTACCTGACTAGTAAACAGATGTCCTATCTCTCTGACAGACCAGGTACCTGACTATTAAACAGGTGTCCTATCTCTCTGACAGACCAGGTACCTGACTATTAAACAGGTGTCCTATCTCTCTGACAGACCAGGTACCTGACTAGTAAACAGGTGTCCTATCGCTCTGATATACCAGGTACCTGACTATTAAACAGGTGTCCTATCTCTCTGACAGACCAGGTACCTGACTATTAAACAGGTATCCTATCTCTCTGACCTACCAGGTACCTGACTATTAAACAGGTGTCCTATCTCTCTGACAGACCAGGTACCTGACTATTAAACAGGTGTCCTATCTCTCTGACCTACCAGGTACCTGACTATTAAACAGGTGTCCTATCTCTCTGACAGACCAGGTACCAGACTATTAAACAGGTGTCCTATCTCTCTGACAGACCAGGTACCTGACTATTAAACACGTGTCCTATCTCTCTGACAGACCAGGTACCTGACTATTAAACAGGTGTCCTATCTCTCTGACAGACCAGGTACCTGACTATTAAACAGGTGTCCTATCTCTCTGACAGACCAGGTACCTGACTATTAAACAGGTGTCCTATCTCTCTGACAGACCAGGTACCTGACTAATAAACAGGTGTCCTATCTCTCTGACCTAACAGGTACCTGACTAGTAAACAGATGTCCTATCTCTCTGACAGACCAGGTACCTGACTATTAAACAGGTGTCCTATCTCTCTGATAGACCAGGTACCTGACTACTAAACAGGTGTCCTATCTCTCTGGCCTACCAGGTACCTGACTATTAAACAGGTATCCTATCTCTCTGACAGACCAGGTACCTGAATATTAAACAGGTGTCCTATCTCTGACAGACCAGGTACCTGACTATTAAACAGGTGTCCTATCTCTCTGACAGACCAGGTACCTGACTATTAAACAGGTGTCCTATCTCTCTGACATACCAGGTACCTGACTATTAAACAGGTGTCCTATCTCTCTGACAGACCAGGTACCTGACTATTAAACAGGTGTCCTATCTCTCTGACAGACGAGGTACCTGACTAATAAACAGTGTTTTAGATACAGGTGGTCAGGTGTCTTACTATCAGGAGACCTGTCGTCAGGTGTGTTACTATCAGGAGACCTGTCGTCAGGTGTGTTACTATCAGGAGACCTGTAGTCAGGTGTGTTATTATCAGGAGACCTGTCGTCAGGTGTGTTACTATCAGGAGACCTGTCGTCAGGTGTGCTATTATCAGGAGACCTGTAGTCAGGTGTGTTATTATCAGGAGACCTGTAGTCAGGTGTGTTACTATCAGGAGACCTGTCGTCAGGTGTGTTATTATCAGGAGACCTGTAGTCAGGTGTGTTACTATCAGGAGACCTGTCGTCAGGTGTGTTATCTCTATGTGTTTTACAGGTGTTGTGTGTTACTATCAGGAGACCTGTAGTCAGGTGTGTTATAATCAGGAGACCTGTCGTCAGGTGTGTTATTATCAGGAGACCTATAGTCAGGTGTGTTACTATCAGGAGACCTGTCGTCAGGTGTGTTATCTCTATGTGTTTTACAGGTGTTGTGTGTTACTATCAGGAGACCTGTAGTCAGGTGTGTTACTATCAGGAGACCTGTCGTCAGGTGTGTTATCTCTATGTGTTTTACAGGTGTTGTGTGTTACTATCAGGAGACCTGTCGTCAGGTGTGTTACTATCAGGAGACCGGTCGTCAGGTGTGTTACTGTCAGGAGACCTGTAGTCAGGTGTGTTACTATCAGGAGACCTGTAGTCAGGTGTGTTACTATCAGGAGACCTTTCGTCAGGTGTGTTATCTCTGTGTTTTACAGGTGTTGTGTGTTAATATCAGGAGACCTGTCGTCAGGTGTGTTACTATCAGGAGACCTGTCATCAGGTGTGTTACTATCAGGAGACCTGTCGTCAGGGGTGTTACTATCAGGAGACCTGTCGTCAGGTGTGTTACTATCAGGAGACCTGTCGTCAGGTGTGTTACTATCAGGAGACCTGTCGTCAGGTGTGTTACTATCAGGAGACCTGTCGTCAGGTGTATTATCTCTATGTGTTTTACAGGTGTTGTGTGTTACTATCAGGAGACCTGTCGTCAGGTGTGTTATCTCTATGTGTTTTACAAGTGTTGTGTGTTACTATCAGGAGACCTGTAGTCAGGTGTGTTACTATCAGGAGACCTGTCGTCAGGTGTGTTATCTCTATGTGTTTTACAAGTGTTGTGTGTTACTATCAGGAGACCTGTAGTCAGGTGTGTTACTATCAGGAGACCTGTAGTCAGGTGTGTTACTATCAGGAGACCTGTCATCAAGTGTGTTACTATCAGGAGACCTGTCGTCAGGTGTGTTATCTCTAAGTGTTTTACAGGTGTTGTGTGTTACTATCAGGATACCTGTCGTCAGGTGTGTTATCTCTATGTGTTTTACAGGTGTTGTGTGTTACTATCAGGAGACCTGTCGTCAGGTGTGTTATCTCTATGTGTTTTACAGGTGTTGTGTGTTACTATCAGGAGACCTGTCGTCAGGTGTGTTACTATCAGGAGACCTGTCGTCATGTGTGTTACTATCAGGAAACCTGTCGTCAGGTGTGTTATCTCTGTGTTTTACAGTTGTTGTGTGTTACTATCAGGAGACCTGTCGTCAGGTGTGTTACTATCAGGAGACCTGTCGTCAGGTGTGTTACTATCAGGAGACCTGTCGTCAGGTGTGTTACTATCAGGAGACCTGTAGTCAGGTGTGTTACTATCAGGAGACCTGTCGTCAGGTGTGTTACTATAAGGAGACCTGTCGTCAGGTGTGTTACTATTAGGAGACCTTTCGTCAGGTGTGTTATCTCTATGTGTTTTACAGGTGGTCAGGTGTGTGATCTCTATGTGTTTTACAGGTGGTCAGGTGTGTTATCTCTATGTGTTTTACAGGTGGTCAGGTGTGTTATCTCTATGTGTTTTACAAGTGGTCAGGTGTGTTATCTCTATGTGTTTTACAGGTGGTCAGGTGTGTTATCTCTATGTGTTTTACAGGTGGTCAGGTGTGTTATCTCTATGTGTTTTACAGGTGGTCAGGTGTGTTTTACATGTGTTGTGTGTTACAGGTGCTGTCACATGTTTTACCTTTATGCCTGGCTAGGTAGCGGCCCAAAAAGATGATTAGACACAAGGTAACGAAGACCACCACCGCCACCACTCCACCAATCAGAGCATGGTCTGGTCCGCGCTGCCCCATGGCGTTGGGATCTGGAGAGAGAGGAGGGAAGGAGAAGAGGGGGAGTGCGGGAGGGAGAGTTAAGGAGGGGAGGGAGGTTGAGTTTTATGATATTTATTTTATCTCTCAGATATCGGACAGACAACTTCCTTTTGATTTTCGTTTTGTCTCCGTTCCACTGGTCCACCTTATAGAGGCTAGACCTGTTATGCTATAATAATGGTTATCCCCACACACACCTACACACACACACACCTTCAAACCTGCATACACACACACACACACACACACACACACACACACACACACACACACACACACACACACACACACACCTTCAAACACACACACACACACACACACACACACACACACACACACACACACACACACACACACACACACACACACACACCTGCATACACACACACCTTCAAACACACACACACACACACACACAGCTGCATACACACACACCACCTCTGCCTAAGTATGTCAGGTTATGGATACAATATCCCCATCCGAGTCCGTGTGGTTCCTGCTCTGAAAATAATCTGTGGCACAACCTCATCCAGGCCACAGAAGGCCAACTTATAAAAACATGGCTATTATGTACTAAATGAGGAAAGGTTTGTGTTGTTAATAAAGTTAATTCTACAGTATAATTTCACCGGGTCATCTAATTCACAGCAACAGGAGACACGTTGAAATATGACTTTATTCTCTACATTAATTATATATAAATATTGCCACTTTATTCACAACATTATTTAGACATTATTCTCAAAAAAAGTACTGCAAAGTACCACTAACCGTTCGTGTTTCTTTTATTTTCTCTTGAAGCAGAATATAAATATAATATACCAGTGAATGTAGATGAAAATGCAGACCATGTTCAGGGTAATCAGGAAGAAGACTACAGACCATGTTCAGGGTGATCAGGAAGACGACTACAGACCATGTTCAGGGTGATCAGGAAGAAGACCTGACTATAGACCATGTTCAGGGTAATCAGGAAGACGACTACAGACCATGTTCAGGGTAATCAGGAAGACGACTACAGACCATGTTCAGGGTAATCAGGAAGAAGACGACAGACCATGTTCAGGGTAATCAGGAAGAAGACGACAGACCATGTTCAGGGTAATCAGGAAGAAGACCTGACTACAGACCATGTTCAGGGTAATCAGGAAGACGACTACAGACCATGTTCAGGGTAATCAGGAAGAAGACTACAGACCATGTTCAGGGTAATCAGGAAGAAGACTACAGACAAAGTTCAGGGTAATCAGGAAGAAGACGACAGACCATGTTCAGGGTAATCAGGAAGACGACTACAGACCATGTTCAGGGTAATCAGGAAGACGACTACAGACCATGTTCAGGGTCATCAGGAAGAAGACCTGACTACAGACCATGTTCAGGGTAATCAGGAAGAAGACTACAGACCATGTTCAGGGTAATCAGGAAGAAGACCTGACTACAGACCATGTTCAGGGTAATCAGGAAGAAGACTACAGACCATGTTCAGGGTAATCAGGAAGAAGACTACAGACCATGTTCAGGGTAATCAGGAAGAAGACTACAGACCATGTTCAGGGTAATCAGGAAGACGACTACAGACCATGTTCAGGGTAATCAGGAAGACGACTACAGACCATGTTCAGGGTAATCAGGAAGAAGACTACAGACCATGTTCAGGGTAATCAGGAAGACGACTACAGACCATGTTCAGGGTAAATCAGGAAGACGACTACAGACCATGTCCTCTATGAAGTAAACCTTGCAAGTGCACTATATAGGGAATAAGGTGCCATAGGGCTCTGGTCTAAAGTAGTGCACTATATAGGGAATACGGTGTCATAGGGCTCTGGTCTAAAGTAGTGCACTATATAGGGAATAGGGTGCATTAGGGCTCTGGTCTAAAGTAGTGCACTATATAGGGAATAGGGTGCATTAGGGCTCTGGTCTAAAGTAGTGCACTATATAGGGAATACGGTGTCATAGGGCTCTGGTCTAAAGTAGTGCACTATATAGGGAATAGGATGCCATAGGGTTCTGTCCAAAGTCGTGCACTATGTAGTGTGCCATTTGGGACCTAGGCTTTGTTAGGTGCCCTTCCCACTACTCCACAGAGGCTTTCTCTCATATCCTAGCGTTTGACCTATGCCCTAGTTTCTGTCCTGTGTCCTGTTTTTTAAATCCTCACAGAATGGAATGAATACTGAATATTTGATTAACTTCATCCAGCCCAGACACATCGTATGTGGTTTTGTCTTCACTGACACCAAACTATAGCAGACGTATGACTTGTAGCTCATTTCTGTGCTGAGGTATTTGGTATTTGTATGTGTGTTTGGGTGTAACAGGCCATGACAGAGGGCTGATAGGGGGCAGTCAGACAGACAGAGAGAACAGAGGGAAGAGAGAGAACTGAATGCATTAACAGACAGTCCTCTCTCTCCTTTTCTCTATCTCCACCTCAACCCCCCCGCTCTCTCCTTTTCTCTATCTCCACCTCAACCCCCCCCCGCTCTCTCCTTTTCTCTATCTCCACCTCAACCCCCCCCGCTCTCTCCTTTTCTCTATCTCCACCTCAACCCCCCCCCGCTCTCTCCTTTTCTCTATCTCCACCTCAACCCCCCCCCCCCCGCTCTCTCCTTTTCTCTATCTCCCCTTCTCTCTACTTTCTCATCAACCCAGGTGGCGCAAATTCAACATTCCTCAGCTGTCCGCTCTACTGACCAAGCAAGACCACAGCAGCGTGACCACAGTGTGTGTGTGTGTGTGTGAGTGTGTGTGTGTGTGTGTGTGTGTGTGTGTGTGTGTGTGTGTGTGTGTGTGTGTGTGTGTGTGTGTGTGTGTGTGAGTGTGTGTGGGCGAGTGTGTGTGTGTGTGTGTGTGTGTGTGTGTGTGTGTGTGTGTGTGTGTGTGTGTGTGTGTGTGTGCGTGCGTGTGAGTGTGTGTGTGTGTATGAGTGTGTGTGGTCGAGTGTGACAGCCAGGGCATTCGGACCGTGGAGGGTTATGGAGCAATACAAAGCCTGATGCTTACATGTTTTAGAGAGATAGTTGGGGGTATAGATGGGGCGAGAGAGAGAGAAGACAGAAAGAGAGGAGAGAGAGAGAGAGACATGACAGCGAGAGGACAGAGAGAGCACAGACAGAGGACAGAGAGAGAGGGTTGGGGGTATAGATGGGGCGAGAGAGAGAGAAGACAGAAAGAGAGGAGAGAGAGAGAGACATGACAGCGAGAGGACAGAGAGAGCACAGACAGAGGACAGAGAGAGAGGGTGAGAGAGAGGACAGAGAGAGAGGACAGAGAGAGAGGACATAGAGAGCACAGACAGAGGACAGAGCGAGAGAGGACAGAGAGAGATGGAGAGAGAGAGAGGACAGAGAGAGATGGAGAGAGAGAGAGGACAGAGAGAGAGACATGACAGCGAGAGGACAGAGAGAGCACAGACAGAGGACAGAGAGAGAGGGAGAGAGAGAGAGGACAGAGAGAGAGGACAGAGAGAGAGGACATAGAGAGCACAGACAGAGGACAGAGCGAGAGAGGACAGAGAGAGAGGACAGAGAGAGAGAGGACAGAGAGAGATGGAGAGAGAGAGAGGACAGAGAGAGATGGAGAGAGAGAGAGGACAGAGAGAGATGGAGAGAGAGAGAGGACAGAGAGAGAAAGAGAGAGGACAGAGAGAGAGAGAGAGAAAGAGAGAGGACAGAGAGAGAGGACAGAGAGAATGACCACAGCAGTGCTGTTAGCAATAATTTCCCGGGACTGTGCCTCAAAACCTGCCGTTAACCTGGCCCACCACTCCACCCTGGTCCACCACTCCACCCTGGTCCACCACTCCACCCAGGTCCACCACTCCACCCTGGTCCACCACTCCACCGTGGTCCACCACTCCACCCTGGCCCACCACTCCACCCTGGCCCACCACTCCACCCTGGTCCACCACTCCACCCTGGTCCACCACTCCACCCTGGTCCACCACTCCACCCAGGTCCACCACTCCACCCAGGTCCACCACTCCACCCAGGTCCACCACTCCACCCTGGTCCACCACTCCACCCAGGTCCACCACTCCACCCTGGTCCACCACTCCACCCTGGTCCACCACTCCACCCTGGTCCACCCAGGTCCACCACTCCACCCTGGTCCACCACTCCACCCTGGTCCACCACTCCACCCTGGTCCACCACTCCACCCTGACCCACCACTCCACACTGGCCCACCACTCCACCCTGACCCACCACTCCATCCTTACCCACCACTCCACCCTGGTCCACCACTCCACCCTGGTCCACCACTCCACCCTGACCCACCACTCCACCCTGGCCCACCACTCCACCCTGGCCCACCACTCCACCCTGGCCCACCACTCCACCCTGGTCCACCACTCCACCCTGGCCCACCACTCCACCTGCCCAAGCCCCTTCCTGCAACAGGCCCAACCCCACTATTACACCTGCCCAACCCCCACTATTACACCTTCCCAAGCCCCTTCCTACAACAGGCCCAACCCCACTATTACACCTGCCCAACCCCACAATTACACCTGCCCAACCCACATTATTACACCTTCCCAAGCCCCTTCCTGCAACAGGCCCAACCCCCACTATTACACCTTCCCAAGCCCCTTCCTGCAACAGGCCCAACCCCCACTATTACACCTGCCCAACCCCCACTATTACACCTTCCCAGCCCCATCCTGCAACAGGCCCAACCCCCACTAATACACCTGCCCAAGCACCTTCCTGCAACAGGCCCAACCCCCACTAATACACCTTCCCCAGCCCCATCCTGCAACAGGCCCAACCCCCACTATTACACCTCCCCCCCCAACCCCCATCCTACAACCTAAGAGGTATGTATCAGATGCTCAACATGCTCTGCTCACACCTACTGTAATGGTCCGGGCCTAAACCACAACAGAAACAACACTAGACACTAAACAACACTAGACACTATGGAACACAGAGCTTTTACTATCTCATCCTGGAATATAAAGGTCTTTGGCCTAAAGTGCAGGAACACAGACTTGTCATCCTACAAGAAACATGGTATAGAGGAGATGGACCCACTGGTTACAGAGAGCTGGTAGTCCCATCCACCACACTACCAGGTGGGTGGTATAGAGGAGATGGACCCACTGGATGACCTCTAGGTTACAGAGAGCTGGTAGTCCCATCCACCACACTACCAGGTGGGTGGTATAGAGGAGATGGACCCACTGGTTGCCCTCTAGGTTACAGAGAGCTGGTAGTCCCATCCACCAAACTACCAGGTGGGTGGTATAGAGGAGATGGACCCACTGGTTGTCCTCTAGGTTACAGAGAGCTGGTAGTCCCATCCACCACACTACCAGGTATGAAACATGGTATAGATGAGACGGACCCAACTATTAAAGACGACCAGAACCCACTGGATTCTCCAATTACATTGAATGAACTACAGGACAAATTACAAACCCTCCAACCCAAAAAGGCCTGTGGTGTTGATGGTATCAATGAAATTATCACATATACAGACCACAAGTTCCAATTGGCTATTCTTAAACTCTTCAACATCCTCCTCAGCTCTGGCATCTTCCCCAATATTTGGAACCAAGGACTGATCACCCCAATCCACAAAAATTGAGACAAATGTGACCCCAATAACTACCGTGGGATATGCATCAACAGCATTATCATTAACAGCAGACTGATACATTTCCTCAGTGAAAACAATGTACTGAGCAAATGTCACATTGAATTTTTACCAAATTACCATAGGACAGACCACGTATTCACCCTGCACACCCTAATTGACAACCAAACAAACCAACACAAAGGCAAAGTCTTCTCATGCTTTGTTGATTTCAAAAAAGCTTTTGACTCAATTTGTCTTGAGGGTCTGCTATACAAATTGATGGAAAGTGGTGTTGGGGGTAAAACATACATTATTCTAAAATCCATGAACACAAACAACAAGTGTGTGATTAAAATTGGCCCTGACAGTGAATCTCAGTAAGACAAAAATAATGGTGTTCCAAAAAAGGTCCAGTCGCCAGGACCACAAATACAAATTCCATCTAGACACTGTTGCCCTAGAGCACACAAAAAACTATACATACCTTGGCCTAAACATCAGCACCACAGGTAACTTCCACAAAGCTGTGAACGATCTGAGAGACAAGGCAAGAAGGGCATTCTATGCCATCAAAAGAAACATAAATTTCAACATACCAATTAGGATCTGGCATAAAATACATGAATAATTTATAGAACACATTGCCCTTTATTTTTGTGAGGTCTGGGGTCCGCTCACCAACCAAGAATTCACTCAATGGGACAAACACCAAATTGAGACTCTGCATGCCGAATTCTGCAAAAATATCCTCAGTGTACAACGTAGAACACCAAATAATGCATGCAGAGCAGAATTAGGCCGATACCCACTAATGATCAAAATCCAGAAAAGTGCCGTTAAATTCTACAACCACCTGAAAGGAAGCGATTCCCAAACCTTCCATAACAAAGCCATCACCTACAGAGAGATTAACCTGGAGAAGAGTCCCCTAAGCAAGCTGGTCCTGTTCACAAACACACCCCACAGAGCCCCAGGACAGCAACACAATTAGACCCAACCAAATCATTAGAAAACAAAAAGATAATTACTTGACACATTGGAAAGAATTAACAAAAAAACAGAGTAAACTAGAATGCTATTTGGCCCTAAACAGAGAGTACACAGCAGCAGAATACCTGACCACTGTGACTGACCCAAAATTAAGGAAAGATTTGACTATGTACAGACTCAGTGAGCATAGCCTTGCTATTGAGAAAGGCCGCCGTAGGCAGACATGGCTCTCAAGAGAAGACAGGCTATGTGCTCACTGCCCACAAAATGAGGTGGAAACTGAGCTGCACTTCCTAACCTCCTGCCCAATGTATGACCATGTTAGAGACATACAGTGGGGCAAAAAAGTATTTAGTCAGCCACCAATTGTGCAAGTTCTCCCACTTAAAAAGATGAGAGAGGCCTGTAATTTTCATCATAGGTACACTTCAACTATGACAGACAAAATGAGAAAAAAAATCCAGAAAATCACATGGTAGGATTTTTAATGAATTTATTTGCAAATTATGGTGGAAAATAAGCATTTTGTCTGTCATAGTTGAAGTGTACCTATAATGAAAACTACAGGCCTCTCTCATCTTTTGAAGTGGGAGAACTTGCACAATTGGTGGCTGACTAAATACTTTTTTGCCCCACTGTGTATTTCCCTCAGATTACACAGACCCACAAAGAATTAGAAAACAAAGCCGATGTTGATAAACTCCCATATCTACTGGGTGAAATACCACAGTGTGACATCACAGCAGCAAGATTTGTGACCTGTTGCCACAAGAAAAGGGCAACCAGTGAAGAACAAACACCATTGTAAATACAACCCATATTTATGTTTATTTATTTCCCTTTTCTACTTTCACTATTTTCACATCGTTACAACACTGTACATATACATAATATTACACTGTATATAGACATATACAGTGCCTTGCGAAAGTATTCAGCCCCCTTGAACTTTGCAACCTTTCGCCACATTTCAGGCTTCAAACATAAAGATATAAAACTGTATTTTTTTGTGAAGAATCAACAACAAGTGGGACACAATCATGAAGTGGAACGACATTTATTGGATATTTCAAACTTTTTTAACAAATCAAAAACTGAAAAATTGGGCGTGCAAAATTATTCAGCCCCCTTAAGTTAATACTTTGTAGCGCCACCTTTTGCTGCGATTACAGCTGTAAGTCGCTTGGGGTATGTCTCTATCAGTTTTGCACATCGAGAGACTGACATTTTTTCCCATTCCTCCTTGCAAAACAGCTCGAGCTCAGTGAGGTTGGATGGAGAGCATTTGTGAACAGCAGTTTTCAGTTCTTTCCACAGATTCTCGATTGGATTCAGGTCTGGACTTTGACTTGGCCATTCTAACACCTGGATATGTTTATTTTTGAACCATTCCATTGTAGATTTTGCTTTATGTTTTGGATCATTGTCTTGTTGGAAGACAAATCTCCGTCCCAGTCTCAGGTCTTTTGTAGACTCCATCAGGTTTTCTGCCAGAATGGTCCTGTATTTGGCTCCATCCATCTTCCCATCAATTTTAACCATCTTCCCTGTCCCTGCTGAAGAAAAGCAGGCCCAAACCATGATGCTGCCACCACCATGTTTGACAGTGGGGATGGTGTGATCAGCTGTGTTGCTTTTACGCCAAACATAACGTTTTGCATTGTTTCCAAAAAGTTCAATTTTGGTTTCATCTGACCAGAGCACCTTCTTCCACATGTTTGGTGTGTCTCCCAGGTGGCTTGTGGCAAACTTTAAACAACACTTTTTATGGATATCTTTAAGAAATGGCTTTCTTCTTGCCACTCTTCCATAAAGGCCAGATTTGTGCAATATACAACTGATTGTTGTCCTATGGACAGAGTCTCCCACCTCAGCTGTAGATCTCTGCAGTTCATCCAGAGTGATCATGGGCCTCTTGGCTGCATCTCTGATCAGTCTTCTCCTTGTATGAGCTGAAAGTTTAGAGGGACGGCCAGGTCTTGGTAGATTTGCAGTGGTCTGATACTCCTTCCATTTCAATATTATCGCTTGCACAGTGCTCCTTGGGATGTTTAAAGCTTGGGAAATCTTTTTGTATCCAAATCCGGCTTTAAACTTCTTCACAACAGTATCTCGGACCTGCCTGGTGTGTTCGTTGTTCTTCATGATGCTCTCTGCGCTTTTAACGGACCTCTGAGACTATCACAGTGCAGGTGCATTTATACGGAGACTTGATTACACACAGGTGGATTGTATTTATCATCATTAGTCATTTAGGTCAACATTGGATCATTCAGAGATCCTCACTGAACTTCTGGAGAGAGTTTGCGGCACTGAAAGTAAAGGGGCTGAATAATTTTGCACGCCCAATTTTTCAGTTTTTGATTTGTTAAAAAAAGTTTGAAATATCCAATAAATGTCGTTCCACTTCATGATTATGTCCCACTTGTTGTTGATTCTTCACAAAAAAATACAGTTTTATATCTTTATGTTTCAAGCCTGAAATGTGGCAAAAGGTCGCAAAGTTCAAGGGGGCCGAATACTTTCGCAAGGCACTGTATATCATTACAACACTGTATATAGACATATATATCATTACAACACTGTATATAGACATATATATCATTACAACACTGTATATAGACATATATATCATTACAACACTGTATATAGACATATATATCATTACAACACTGTATATAGACATATATATCATTACAACACTGTATATAGACATATATATCATTACAACACTGTATATAGACATATATATCATTACAACACTGTATATAGACATATATATCATTACAACACTGTATATAGACATATATATCATTACAACACTGTATATAGACATATATATCATTACAACACTGTATATAGACATATATATCATTACAACACTGTATATAGACATATATATCATTACAACACTGTATATAGACATATATATCATTACAACACTGTATATAGACATATATATCATTACAACACTGTATATAGACATATATATCATTACAACACTGTATATAGACATATATATCATTACAACACTGTATATAGACATATATATCATTACAACACTGTATATAGACATATATATCATTACAACACTGTATATAGACATATATATCATTACAACACTGTATATAGACATATATATCATTACAACACTGTATATAGACATATATATCATTACAACACTGTATATAGACATATATATCATTACAACACTGTATATAGACATATATATCATTACAACACTGTATATAGACATATATATCATTACAACACTGTATATAGACATATATATCATTACAACACTGTATATAGACATATATATCATTACAACACTGTATATAGACATATATATCATTACAACACTGTATATAGACATATATATCATTACAACACTGTATATAGACATATATATCATTACAACACTGTATATAGACATATGACATTTGTAATGTCTTTATTCTTTTGGAACTTCTGTGAGTGTCATGTTTACTGTTCATTTTTATTGGTTATTTCACTTTTGTTTATTATCTACTTCACTTGCTTTGGCAATGTTAACACGTTTCCCATACCAATAAAGCCCCTTGAATTGAATTGAGAGAGAAACAGAGAGAGAGAGAGGAGACCACAACCATTCTTCTCTGTACGATTTAATATTGAGGCGACATAGCAAACTGCTCTAAATATTTATAATCTCTTCTCCATAGCCTCACGGCTCCTTTAAATGAAAGAGGTTTAAGGGTTCGAGGCCCACAGTGAACTACAAACCTCAACAACCTTGACTAACACCTTTCCGTTTTTAAATCGGAATAGTGTTTAAAGATGGTGTCAAAATGAAACACGTAACTCTTGGTTCATTTCAGGGAAATGAGGGAAACCTAAAGATAAGTACAAACACTTCTGAAGTGATTGACAGTCGCTGGATTTCACCCTTAACAACCGTAACGAGGTTAAAATAAAAATATTTCACTTTTAGTGACTGATTATATAGAAGTGCAATGAGATGGAAAGAAGACGTTATTAAATGTGAATAGGGGTGTGTGTGTGTGTGTGTGTGTGTGATGATCGTATTAATGAGTTATCGGTTCCAATGAACAGATCAATTAGGCATTTAAACACTCAGACGGAGAAGGAGACAGACACCATGGGAGACCCATGTTTTAGATAGACAGGTATAATCTCTAGGATCACCATCACCTACTGATAAGGGTCTCTGCATATAAATACTTAGGGATGATGAACTGTCTATTAAAATGCATGTTGACGAACTTTATACACGGCTAAAAATCAAGCTAGGCTTCCTCTTCAGAAACAGGACGTGTTTGTCCTCTATAAATAGAAGACAGATTGTGCAAGCTACTTTTATGTCTGTTACAGATTATGGGGATATTATTTACATGAAGGTTACGGCATCAACACTTACATCGCTGGATGCTACTTATCATTGCACACTCAGGTTTATTACGGGTTGCTAGCTACAGAACTCACCACTGTGTTTTATATCGTAATGTGGGTTGGACTTCGCTGTCCGTGAGACGAGAACAACATGCTCTCGTGTTTATCTATAAAGCACTTCTGAATAAACTACCTTCTTATTTATCATCACTCATCAACATTAGAATTCCTAAAACCAGGTCTCAAGCATGGATTACACTTGAGGCCCATGTGATCTCCACAGAGTTGGGTATGGATTCCACTTGAGGCCCATGTGATTTCCACAGAGTTGGGTATGGATTCCACTTGAGGCCCATGCGATCTCCACAGAGTTGGGTATGGATTCCACTTGAGGCCCATGTGATCTCCACAGAGTTGGGTATGGATTCCACTTGAGGCCCATGTGATCTCCACAGAGTTGGGTATGGATTCCACTTGAGGCCCATGTGATTTCCACAGAGTTGGGTATGGATTCCACTTGATGCCCATGTGATCTCCACAGAGTTGGGTATGGCTGCCTTTTCCTGTTACGCTCCTCACCTATGGAATAGCCTCCAGACTAAACTTAAACCTGAGGCTCTTGTCCCCCTGTCACTCATTTTAAACATTTATTGAAGCATTTTTATTTTTTGCATTGCTTGTAACTGGGAATGTTGCATTGCTTGTTTTGGGGAATGTTCTTGTGCTGTTAGGGGAATAATCTGTTAGTAGAATAACCTGTTAGGGGAATAACCTGTTAGTAGAATAACCTGTTAGGGGAATAACCTGTTAGTAGAATAACCTGTTAGGGGTATAACCTGTTAGTAGAATAACCTGTTAGGGGAATAACCTGTTAGGGGAATAACCTGTTAGTAGAATAACCTGTTAGGGGAATAACCTGTTAGTAGAATAACCTGTTAGGGGTATAACCTGTTAGTAGAATAACCTGTTAGGGGAATAACCTGTTAGGGGAATAACCTGTTAGTAGAATAACCTGTTAGGGGTATAACCTGTTAGTAGAATAACCTGTTAGGGGAATAACCTGTTAGTAGAATAACCTGTTAGGGGAATAACCTGTTAGTAGAATAACCTGTTAGGGGTATAACCTGTTAGTAGAATAACCTGTTAGGGGAATAACCTGTTAGGGGAATAACCTGTTAGGGGAATAACCTGTTAGTAGAATAACCTGTTAGGGGTATAACCTGTTAGTAGAATAACCTGTTAGTAGAATAACCTGTTAGTGGAATAACCTGTTAGTGGAATAACCTGTTAGTGGAATAAACTGGTAGGGGAATAACCTGTTAGGGGAATAAACTGGTAGGGGAATAACCTGTTAGGGGAATAACCTGTTAGGGGAATAACCTGTTAGTGGAATAACCTGTTAGGGGAATAACCTGTTAGGGGAATAACCTGTTAGGGGTATAACCTGTTAGTAGAATAACCTGTTAGTAGAATAACCTGTCATAGGAATAACCTGTTAGGGGAACAACCTGTTAGGGGAATAACCTGTCAGGGGAATAACATGTTAGGAGAATAACCTGTTAGGGGAATAACCTGTTAGGGGAATAACCTGTTAGGGGTATAACCTGTTAGTAGAATAACCTGTTAGTAGAATAACCTGTCAGGGGAATAACCTGTTAGGGGAACAACCTGTTAGGGGAACAACCTGTCAGGGGAAAAACATGTTAGGGGAATAACCTGTTAGGGGAATAACCTGTTAGGGGAATAACCTGTTAGGGGAATAACCTGTTAGGGGAATAACCTGTTAGGAGAATAACTTGTTAGGAGAATAACCTGTTAGGAGAATAACTTGTTAGGGGAATAACATGTTAGGGGAATAACCTGTTAGGGGAATAACTTGTTAGGGGAATAACCTGTTAGGAGAATAACCTGTTAGGAGAATAACCTGTTAGGGGAATAACCTGTGTGTAAATGTAATCTGTTGCTGTATGTTTTTATTGTGTTATCTGTGATGGTTTTGTCTTGTGTAGTTTCTTAATCATTGTACCTAAACTGTATGTGTAAACATGTATACGCAGGGCCCAGCTGTAACAGAGACCTTGGTCTTAGTCTGTGTTCCTTGTTGAAATAATAATGTTTTAGATAGAAGGGTATAATCTCTAGGTTCACCATCACCTACTGCGCGATCAGTACTATATTACTCAGTACTATATTACCCAGTACTATATTACACAGTACTATATTACACAGTACTATATTACTCAGTACTATATTACCCAGTACTATATTACTCAGCACTGTATTATATTACCCAGTACTATATTACTCAGTACTATATTACCCAGTACTATATTACCCAGTACTATATTACCCAGTACAGTATTACCCAGTACTGTATTACCCAGCACTATATTACCCAGCACTATATTACTCAGTACTATATTACTCAGTACTATATTACTCAGTACTATATTACTCAGTACTATATTACTCAGTACTATATTACTCAGTACTATATTACTCAGTACTATATTACCCAGTACTATATTACCCAGCACTATATTACTCAGTACTATATTACTCAGTACTATATTACTCAGTACTATATTACCCAGTACTATATTACCCAGAACTATTTTACCCAGTACTATATTACCCAGTACTATATTACACAGTAATATATTACTCAGTACTATATTACCCAGTACTATATTACTCAGCACTGTATTATATTACCAGGTACTATATTACTCAGTACTATATTACCCAGTACTATATTACCCAGTACTATATTACTCAGTACCATATTACCCAGTACTATAGTACTCAGCACTATATTACTCAGCACTGTATTACTCAGTACTATATTACCCAGCACTATATTACTCAGTACTACATTACTCAGTACTATATTACCCAGCACTATAATACTCAGTACTATATTACACAGTACTATATTACCCAGTACTATATTACTCAGTACTATATTACTCAGTACTATATTACCCAGTACTGTATTACCTTGTACTATATTACCCAGTACTATATTATATTATATTACCCAGTGCTATATTACCCAGTACTATATTACCCAGTACTATATTACCCAGTACTGTATTATATTATATTACCAAGTACTATATTACCTAGTATTATATTACCCCGTACTGTATTATATTACCCAGTACTATATTACTCCGTACTGTATTGCCCAGTACTATATTACTCAGTACTATATTACTCAGTACTATATTACCCAGTACTGTATTATATTACCCAGTACTATATTACCCAGTACTGTGTTACTCAGTACTATAATACCCAGTACTGCATTACTCTGTACTATATTACTACATTACTCAGTACTGTATTACCCAGTACTATATTACTCAGTACTATATTACCCAGTACTATATTACTCAGTACTATATTACACAGTACAATATAACTCACTCAGTACTATATTACTCAGTACTGTATTATATTATATTACCCAGTACTATATTACCCAGTACTGTATTACCCAGTACTATATTACCCAGTACTGTATTACCCAGTACTGTATTACCCAGCACTATATTACCCAGCACTATATTACTCAGTACTATATTACTCAGTACTATATTACTCAGTACTATATTACCCAGTACTATATTACCCAGAACAATTTTACCCAGTACTATATTACCCAGTACTATATTACACAGTACTATATTACTCAGTACTATATTACCCAGTACTATATTACTCAGCACTGTATTATATTACCAGGTACTATATTACTCAGTACTATATTACCCAGTACTATATTACCCAGTACTATATTACTCAGTACCATATTACCCAGTACTATAGTACTCAGCACTATATTACTCAGCACTGTATTACTCAGTACTATATTACCCAGCACTATATTACTCAGTACTACATTACTCAGTACTATATTACCCAGCACTATAATACTCAGTACTATATTACACAGTACTATATTACCCAGTACTATATTACTCAGTACTATATTACTCAGTACTATATTACCCAGTACTGTATTACCTTGTACTATATTACCCAGTACTATATTATATTATATTACCCAGTGCTATATTACCCAGTACTATATTACCCAGTACTATATTACCCAGTACTGTATTATATTATATTACCAAGTACTATATTACCTAGTATTATATTACCCCGTACTGTATTATATTACCCAGTACTATATTACTCCGTACTGTATTGCCCAGTACTATATTACTCAGTACTATATTACTCAGTACTATATTACCCAGTACTGTATTATATTACCCAGTACTATATTACCCAGTACTGTGTTACTCAGTACTATAATACCCAGTACTGCATTACTCTGTACTATATTACTATATTACTCAGTACTGTATTACCCAGTACTATATTACTCAGTACTATATTACCCAGTACTATATTACTCAGTACTATATTACACAGTACAATATAACTCACTCAGTACTATATTACTCAGTACTGTATTACATTATATTACCCAGTACTATATTACCCAGTACTGTATTACCAAGTACTATATTACCCAGTACTGTATTACCCAGTACTGTATTACCCAGCACTATATTACCCAGCACTATATTACTCAGTACTATATTACTCAGTACTATATTACTCAGTACTATATTACCCAGTACTATATTACCCAGAACAATTTTACCCAGTACTATATTACCCAGTACTATATTACACAGTACTATATTACTCAGTACTATATTACCCAGTACTATATTACTCAGCACTGTATTATATTACCAGGTACTATATTACTCAGTACTATATTACCCAGTACTATATTACCCAGTACTATATTACTCAGTACCATATTACCCAGTACTATAGTACTCAGCACTATATTACTCAGCACTGTATTACTCAGTACTATATTACCCAGCACTATATTACTCAGTACTACATTACTCAGTACTATATTACCCAGCACTATAATACTCAGTACTATATTACACAGTACTATATTACCCAGTACTATATTACTCAGTACTATATTACTCAGTACTATATTACCCAGTACTGTATTACCTTGTACTATATTACCCAGTACTATATTATATTATATTACCCAGTGCTATATTACCCAGTACTATATTACCCAGTACTGTATTACCTTGTACTATATTACCCAGTACTGTATTATATTATATTACCAAGTACTATATTACCCAGTATTATATTACCCCGTACTGTATTATATTACCCAGTACTATATTACTCCGTACTGTATTGCCCAGTACTATATTACTCAGTACTATATTGCTCAGTACTATATTACCCAGTACTGTATTATATAACCCAGTACTATATTACCCAGTACTGTATTACTCAGTACTATATTACCCAGTACTGCATTACTCTGTACTATATTACTATATTACTCAGTACTGTATTACCCAGTACTATATTACTCAGTACTATATTACCCAGTACTATATTACTCAGTACTATATTACACAGTACTATATAACTCACTCAGTACTATATTACTCAGTACTGTATTATATTATATTACCCAGTACTATATTACCCAGTACTGTATTACCCAGTAGTGTATTACTCAGCACTGTATTACTCAGTACTATATTACCCAGCACTATATTACTCAGTACTACATTACTCAGTACTATATTACCCAGCACTATATTACTCAGTACTATATTACCCAGTACTATATTACCCAGTACTATATTACTCAGTACTATATTACTCAGTACTATATTACACAGTACTATATTACTCAGTACTATATTACTCAGTACTATATAACCCAGAACTATATTACCCAGTACTATATTACTCAGTACTATATTACTCAGTACTATATTACCCAGTACTATATTATATTATATTACCCAGTGCTATATTACCCAGTACTATATTACCCAGTACTATATTACCCAGTACTGTATTACCTCGTACTATATTACCCAGTACTGTATTATATTATATTACCAAGTACTATATTACCCAGTATTATATTACCCCGTACTGTATTGCCCCGTACTGTATTGCCCAGTACTATATTACTCAGTACTATATTACCCAGTACTGTAATATATTACCCAGTGCTATATTTCTCCGTACTGTATTACTCAGTACTACATTACTCAGTACTATATTGCTCAGTACTATATTACCCAGTACTGTATTTCTCAGTACTATATTACCCAGTACTGTATTACTCAGTACTATTCTACTATATTACTCAGTACTGTATTACCCAGTACTATATTACTCAGTACTATATTACCCATTACTATATTACCCAGTACTATATGACTCAGTACTATATTACACAGTACTATATTACTCACTCAGTACTATATTACTCAGTACTGTATTATATTATATTACCCAGTACTATATTACCCAGTACTATATTACCCAGTAGTGTAATACTCAGTACTATATTACCCAGTACTGTATTACTCAGTACTATATTACTATATTACTCAGTACTGTATTACCCAGTACTATATTACTCAGTACTATATTACCCATTACTATATTACCCAGTACTATATTACTCAGTACTATATTACACAGTACTATATTACTCACTCAGTAGTATATTACTCAGTACTGTATTATATTATATTACCCAGTACTATATTACCCAGTACTGTATTACTCAGTACTATATTACTATATTACTCAGTACTGTATTACCCAGTACTATATTACTCAGTACTATATTACACAGTACTATATTACTCACTCAGTAGTATATTACTCAGTACTGTATTATATTATATTACCCAGTACTATATTACCCAGTACTGTATTACTCAGTACTATATTACTATATTACTCAGTACTGTATTACCCAGTACTATATTACTCAGTACTATATTACCCAGTACTATATTACTCACTCAGTACTATATTACTCAGTTCTGTATTATATTATATTACCCAGTACTATATTACCCAGTACTGTAATACTCAGTACTATATTACTATATTACTCAGTACTGTATTACCCAGTACTATATTACTCAGTACTATATTACCCAGTACTATATTACTCAGTACTATATTACACAGTACTATATTACTCACTCAGTACTATATTACTCAGTTCTGTATTATATTATATTACCCAGTACTATATTACCCAGTACTATATTACACAGTACTATATTACTCACTCAGTACTATATTACTCAGTTCTGTATTATATTATATTACCCAGTACTATATTACCCAGTACTATATTACTCAGTACTATATTACACAGTACTATATTACTCACTCAGTACTATATTACTCAGTTCTGTATTATATTATATTACCCAGTACTATATTACCCAGTACTGTATTACCCAGTACTGTATTACCCAGTACTGTATTACCTCGTACTATACTACTCAGTACTATATTACCTAGACTTATATTAAAGCAGTACTATTTTAATCATTACTCTATTAAACAGTACTATTTTACTATGTGGTATCTCTTGTCTTTAATGCATTCTCTCCTCTCTCTGTGTGTGTGTGTGTAGTTGTTTGCATGTTTGCGTGTGTAGCTGGTTGCATGGAAACATACAATGTGTATGTACTGGAGGAATGGGCATGGCTTTCAAGATGAAAGACTTTTAGGAGAGACTTATGTGGGACAGCGGGATACAGTCTGACACACACACACACACACACACACACACACACACACACACACACACACACACACACACACACACACACACACACACACACACACACACACACACACACACACACACACACACACACACACACACACACACGATCTCTCTCTCTGTCCCACATTGAGGTACCAGTGAAAGCGTGTGGGACCCAACTCTAGATCATAAAATGTTAATTATGTTTTCAGAACAAATTACTGATAATTATTTAATAAAGTAAACCAATTATTAAGTATGAATTAATGATTTAATATAAACAACTTTGTCCTAAAATACAGGAAGTAAAAACAGAACCACCCAGAAGAAGAAGAAGAGCTGATCTTTTTAGTGGATAACATATAATAACAAGGAAGACAAAACTACAAGGCTAGCACTGTCCTCTTTGTACTATGGTCCAGAAGTGGGCCAGGTATTCTGGGTCAAGGTTAGTGCTTCCTCTTGGTACTATTGTCCAGAAGTGGGCCAGGTGTTCCTGTTCCGGGTCAAGGTTAGTGCTTCCTCTTGGCATGCTGACTGCAGGAGTGTCCACCAGAGATGTTGCAAGACAATTTCATATTAATTTCTCTACCTTAAGCCACCTAAAACATCGTTTTAGAGAATTTGGCAGTACTTCCAACCGGCCTCACAACGTCAGACCACGTGTTTGTTGTTGTGCATGGCATCATGTGGGCGAGAGGTTTGTTGATGTCAACGTTGTAAACAGAGGGCCCCATGGTGGTGGTGAGGTTATGGTAATGGGCAGGCATAAGCTACAGACAACAAACACAATTGCATTTTATCGATGGAAATTTGAATACATAGAGATACTGTGATGAGATCCTGAGGCCAATTGTCGTGCCATTGATCCACCGCCATCACCTCATGTTTCAACATGATAATGCACGGCTCCTTGTTGCAAGGATCTGTACACAATTCCTGGAAGCTGAAAATATCCCAGTTCTTCCATGGCCTGTATACTCACCAGACATGTCACCCATTGAGCAGGCTTGGGATGCTCTGGATCGACGTGTATGACAGACACTTATACGAAGTATGAGTGTGTGTGCTTGCTTGTGTGTGTGTGTGTGTGTGTGTGTGTGTGTGTGTGTGTGTGTGCGTGCCAATGCTTCCCTAAGGATTACTCAAAGTGTCTTGTGCCGTAGTAACGAATGGAGGGAACTATTAGCTGGAATTTATATTCTCCTTCAGCCAGGAGGATGGAATGATTTCTCTCTCTCTTTCTCTTCCCACTGCCCTTTTATACCTGATCACAGCTGTAACTCTTCCCCTGACGCATCTAAATGTGACAGATCATCAATAACCCAGAGCAGACTAAGTGGAGGACCCACACGTTACCTTTTAATTCCTGGAGAGGAGGGTGGAAAGAAGAGATGGGTAGAGGCAGAATGAGAGAGGATGGAGAGAGAGAGACTAAGTGGAGGAGATATGCATTACATTTTAATTGCTGGAGAGGAAGGGAGAGAAGGTGGAGAGAGAGGGAGGGAGAGAAGGTGGAGAGGTGAGGGGAAGAGAAGGGTGGAGAGGTGAGGGGAAGAGAAGGGTGGAAAGAGAGGGAGGGAGAGGAAGGTGGAGAGAGAGGGAGGGAGAGGAAGGTGGAGAGAGAGGGAGGGAGAGGAAGGTGGAGAGAGAGGGAGGGAGAGGAAGGTGGAGAGAGATGGAGGGAGAGAAATGTGGAGAGAGTGGAAGGGAGAGGAAGATGGAGAGAGAGGAAGGTGGAGAGGAGAGAGAACGGTGGAGAGGTGAGGGGAAGAGAAGGCAGAGAGAAGGAGAAAATGGCGGAGATGTGAAAGGGGGAGAGAAAGGTGTTGAGAATGAGAAAGAAAAAGTGGCAAGAGAGAGGGTGGCAAGAGAGAGACTAAGTGGAGGAGATACGCATTAACTTTAATTCCTGGAGAGGAGGGAGGGAGGAGAGAACTGTGGATGCGTGGAGAGAGAGAGAGGGAGAGAGAAGGAGAGTGGGGAGGAATATAATGGAGAGAGAGAGAGAGAGAGAGAGAGAGAGAGAGAAAGAGGAATGTAAGGGAGTGAGGGAGGGAGAGAGAGTGGGGAGGAATATAATGGAGCGAGGGAGAGAGAGAAAGAGAGAAAGAGAGAGGGAGAGTGGGGAGGAATATAATGGAGCGAGGGAGAGAGAGAGAGAGTGGGGAGGAATATAATGGAGCGAGAGAGAGAGAGAGAGAGAGAGAGAGAGAGAGAGAGAGAGAGAGGGAAGGAGGAATGTAAGGGAGTGAGGGAGGGAGAGAGAGAGTGGGGAGGAATGTAAGGGAGCGAGGGAGCGAGAGAGAGTGGGGAGGAATGTAGGGGAGCGAGGGAGGGAGAGAGAGTGGGGAGGAATGTAAGGGAGCGAGGGAGCGAGAGAGGGTGGGGAGGAATGTAAGGGAGCGAGGGAGTGAGTAGAATAAATGTAGAAAAAGTGAGGCAGAGGGAGAGAAGATGTACCCAAGGCCGTTGTCTCAATATTTAACTACCCTCCTAGAGGAAGCAGCGACCAGAACCAGAGCCTTTACTACATCTCTCCTCTCCCTCTGTCCTTCCATTAAAAGCTTTAAGATTCAGATTAATGGCAAGGGTAATATTTAGATGAGCGTATCTCAGAGGAATATAAGGAATTCAGTATTACTCTCTGGCTATCCTATCAAATCACAGGTCAATGTGAGGGGGTACAGGTCAATGTGAGGGGGTACAGGTCAATGTGAGGGGGTACAGGACTATGTGAGTGGGTACAGGTCAATGTGGAGGGGCTACAGGCCAACGTGAGGGGGTACAGGTCAATGTGAGGGGGTACAGGTCAATGTGGAGGGGTACAGGACTATGTGAGTGGGTACAGGTCAATGTTAGGGGGTACAGGTCAATGTGGAGGGGTTAGAGGTCAATGTGCGGGGTTACAGGTCAATGTGAGGGGGTACAGGTAAATGTGGAGGGGTTAGAGGTAAATGTGGAGGGGGTACAGGTCAATGTGGAGGCTATATGTGGGGGTACAGGTCAATGTGAGGGGGTACAGGTCAATGTGAGGGGGTACAGGTCAATGTGAGGGGGTACAGATCAATGTGCAGGGGTATAGGTCAATGTGAGGGGGTACAGGTCAATGTGGAGGGGTAGAGATCAATAACAAACCCCTAGCGATACATTGTCTGAATGGGGGCAGCCAGCAGGGTGAAGGACGTCTCCATGACAGCAAGGAGAGATCCCTCCCTAGTTACAGTAGAGGTAAGGCAGCCCTAACACCAGACCTTAGCAAGGAGAGATCCCTCCCTAGTTACAGTAGAGGTAAGGCAGCCCTAACACCAGACCTTAGCAAGGAGAGATCCCTCCCTAGTTACAGAAGAGGTAAGGCAGCCCACCAGAATTTAGCAAGGAGAGATCCCTCCCTAGATACAGTAGAGGTAATCTCTTCCCTAGTTACAGTAGAGGTAATCTCCTCCCTAGATACAGTAGAGGTAATCTCCTCCCTAGATACAGTAGAGGTAATCTCCTCCCTAGATACAGTAGAGGTAATCTCCTCCCTAGTTACAGTAGAGGTAATCTCTTCCCTAGTTACAGTAGAGGTAATCTCCTCCCTAGTTACAGTAGAGGTAATCTCCTCCCTAGTTACAGTAGAGGTAATCTCCTCCCTAGTTACAGTAGAAGTAATCTCCTTGCTAGTTACAGTAGAGGTAATCTCCTCCCTAGTTACAGTAGAGGTAATCTCTTCCCTAGATACAGTAGAGGTAATCTCCTCCCTAGATACAGTAGAGGTAATCTCCTCCCTAGATACAGTAGAGGTAATCTCCTCCCTAGTTACAGTAGAGGTAATCTCTTCCCTAGTTACAGTAGAGGTAATCTCCTCCCTAGTTACAGTAGAGGTAATCTCCTCCCTAGTTACAGTAGAGGTAATCTCCTCCCTAGTTACAGTAGAAGTAATCTCCTTGCTAGTTACAGTAGAGGTAATCTCCTCCCTAGTTACAGTAGAGGTAATCTCTTCCCTAGTTACAGTAGAGGTAACCCCCCCCCTAGTTACAGTAGAGGTAACCTCCTCCCTAGTTACAGTAGAGGTAATCTCCTCCCTAGTTACAGTAGAGGTAATCTCCTCCCTAGTTACAGTAGAGGTAATCTCCTCCCTAGTTACAGTAGAGGTAATCTCCTCCCTAGTTACAGTAGAGGTAATCTCCTCCCTAGTTACAGTAGAAGTAATTTCCTTGCTAGTTACAGTAGAGGTAATCTCCTCCCTAGTTACAGTAGAGGTAATCTCTTCCCTAGATACAGTAGAGGTAATCTCCTCCCTAGATACAGTAGAGGTAATCTCCTCCCTAGATACAGTAGAGGTAATCTCCTCCCTAGTTACAGTAGAGGTAATCTCTTCCCTAGTTACAGTAGAGGTAATCTCCTCCCTAGTTACAGTAGAGGTAATCTCCTCCCTAGTTACAGTAGAGGTAATCTCCTCCCTAGTTACAGTAGAAGTAATCTCCTTGCTAGTTACAGTAGAGGTAATCTCCTCCCTAGTTACAGTAGAGGTAATCTCTTCCCTAGTTACAGTAGAGGTAATCTCCCCCCTAGTTACAGTAGAGGTAACCTCCTCCCTAGTTACAGTAGAGGTAATCTCCTCCCTAGTTACAGTAGAGGTAATCTCCTCCCTAGTTACAGTAGAGGTAATATCCTCCCTAGTTACAGTAGAGGTAATCTCCTCCCTAGTTACAGTAGAGGTAATCTCCTCCCTAGTTACAGTAGAGGTAATCTCCTCCCTAGTTACAGTAGAGGTAATCTCCTCCCTAGTTACAGTAGAGGTAATCTCTTCCCTAGTTACAGTAGAGGTAACCTCCTCCCTAGTTACAGTAGAGGTAATATCCTCCCTAGTTACAGTAGAGGTAATCTCCTCCCTAGTTACAGTAGAGGTAATCTCCTCCCTAGTTACAGTAGAAGTAATCTCCTCCCTAGTTACAGTAGAGGTAATCTCTTCCCTGTGGTAAAGCGATCAATAGAACTTGACCAAAACAATGGAAATGCCATGGCAACGGCACTCACATGTCCTCCCCCCTTCCCGATCCCGAATCGCTTCATTACTCCACCTATAAAGTAGCCTACATTTAGGCTACTGTTTATAAGTGACTCATTTCAAGAAGCTAGGCGTATGTCGCGCGTCACTACTTCACAGGAGAGGCATTTACAAACGCTCAACACCCGTTGAATATGGCCGCTGTCAGTAAACGTTCCTGGGAGATGAGTTTGGATTGGTTTAGGGTGCCATGTAACACGCTATAACGTGAGCTGTTGACAGTCCTTTCTACCGTACTGTTTTTGAAAGAAATACAAAACGTTTTGCTACTTTTCTCAGCAACATTGATGCCCTGAATGTAGCAGGTGCTATCGACAGATCAGTTGGAAAAAGTGGATGGGCTACTTTCTGCATACTTTCTGCATTGGTCAGTGTGAAACAGAGTGACTTGACACAACGCTGCCAAACAAGACGTAGCTACAAACAGAACGGAGTTAAACATGGTTCCAGTCTGTCGTGAAGAATACATACATGTTTACGGGTAAGAGTCTAGCTACATTTTCCAGATATACATTTCAAATTTAGTCAGAATGTAATTTTTATTGCAAGTTAAAGCATATTGTAGCCAGTAAACGTTAGCTTAGCGGCTCGCTAGCTAACGTTACATGTAGGATCTGTTATAGTAATAATATTTCAACCAGAATCCATTTGCGTTGCTAGTTAACATTGAACCTAGTTGGTTAGCTTTAGCTACCTGCAGATTCATACTACAGCTATGACAATGTTTGTAATGTTAGTATGAGTTGGGATTATCCCGGTTCATTGTTTATTTAGCTAGCTTCCTAGCTACATGTCTAAACAAAAGACCGGATTATTACATGGTACATTAAATTAGCCAGGTGTGTCTGTGGCCATCAATTCCATCAGTTGTATTTCATGAACATGTCTAGACAATAATGACCCAGCCACTTATCTAGACGTGGGTGAGGGATGGTTATAGCATCTCATGGCCCATCAATTTAGACAAGTGTGTGGGGTAAGCGTCATCTAATAACGATCAAATATTTATAAAATATTTTTATCTGGACACTTTCTGTTTTTGATATTGCTACCGAGTGGCGCAGCGGTCTAAGGCTCTGCATCTCAGTGCTAGAGGCGTCACTACAGGGCCTGGTTCGATTCCAGGCTGTATCACAACCGGCGAGTCCCATAGGGCGGCGTACAATTGGCCCAGCGTCGTCCGGGTTTGGCCGGGGTAGGCCGTCATTGTAAATAATAATTTGTTCTTAACTGAAGTGGCTAGTTTAAATAAAAGTTAAATAAATAAAATAAAAACATATGAAACCTTAAATAAATGGGCGGGGCTAAACTCTTAAGAGGGCGTGAACGATGCTGAGTGGGTGTAGACAAAGAAGAGCTCTCCAGTAGGTGTACCAAAACATTCAAAGGCCATTTTCTCAAAAGTGGGGTTAGAAGTTCATCAACTTTCAAATCAGAATTGTTCCCCTTGTTCCTCAACTGTAGTGTTGATATATTATATATATATATACTCTGAGTCTCTACTTTCATCCAATAAAAAAAAAACTGACAATATTTCAAATTTTGCTACAAAATACCAAATCGAGGAGGTCGGTCACATATGACTAGCTATGCTAGCAGCTTATACGAACGGGAGTTTTCATTTAGCAGACATGTTTTCTAACCTCAAGAAGGACCATTACTAAATATTATGCCACAATAACAGTCAAATATATCCAAATTGGATTTTAGTAACCACAATGTGGTTTTGACAAATATCCACTTTGTAAGATCATATTTTCTGAATGTGCGAAGGCGTCCTTGTTCTTTCCCCAAGGTCTGTGTTCCATTGATCTCTTGACAGCATCTACAGCTTAATGAATGAGGGGTGATGCAGAGAATGCTATGTGCAGTGCAGATACACAGAGCCTTCATAAATTATTCACACCTCTTGACTTATTCCACATTTTGTTGTGCTACAGCCTGAATAAAAACATTGATTCAATTGATTCTCTCTCCCCTTTTTGAAAACGTATTGAAAATGAAAAATCTTATTTACATAGTTTTCACACCACTGAGTCAATACATGTTCAAAAATCACCTTTGGCAGCGATTAAAGCTGTGAGTCTTTCTGGGTAAGTATCTAAGAGCTACGCACACCTAGACTGTACAATACTTGCACATTATTATTTTTTTAATTCTTTAAGTCAAAACTGTAACTCGGCCACTCATGAACATTCAATGTTGTCCTGGTATACAACTCCAGTGTAGATTTGGCTTTGTGCTTTAGGTTATTGATCTGCTGAAAGGTGAACTTCCCAGTGTCTGTTGGACAGCAGACCAAAGCAGGTTTTCCTCTAGGATTTTGCCTGTGCTGTTAGCTCTATTCCATGTCTTTTTATCAACAAAAAAACCTCCCTTGCTGATGACAAGCATACCCATAACATGATGCAGCCACCACCATGCTTGAAAATATGAAGAGTGGTTGTCAGTGATGTGTTGTGTTAGATTTGCCCCAAACATAAAGCTTTGTATTCAGGACATAATGTTAATTTATTTTACACATATTTTGAAGTATTACTTTAGTGTCTTACGGAAAACAGGATGTATATTTTGGAATATTTTTTATTCTGTACAGGCTTTCTTCTTTTCACTCTTGTCATTTAAGTTAGTATGGTGGAGTAACTACAATGTTGTTGATCCATCCTCAGTTCTCTCCTGTCACAGCCATTAAACTCTGTAACTGTTTTAAAGTCACCATTGGCCTAATGGTGAAATCCCTGAGTGGTTTCCTTCCTCTCCAGCAACTGAGTTAGGACGGTCACCAGTATCTTTGTAGTGACGGGGTGCTCAAAGGGATATTCAATGTCTGCTTTTGGATGAGTATATACAATATATTTTCATTTGTTCAACACTTTTTGGGTTACTACATGACACCATATGTGTTATTTCATACAATGAAAATGGGAAAATAGTAAAAATAAATAAAAATAGTTGTGTCCAAGCATTTAACTGGTTCTGAGTGAGCAACAGACACCTCAGGGATGAGGACACGGCCTTCGTGTCCAGGTTGGACTGAGCAACAGACACCTCAGGGATGAGGACACGGCCTTCGTGTCCAGGTTGGACTGAGCAACAGACACCTCAGGGATGAGGACACGACCTTCGTGTCCAGGTTGGACTGAGCAACAGACACCTCAGGGATGAGGACACGGCCTTCGTGTCCAGGTTGGACTGAGCAACAGACACCTCAGGGATGAGGACACGGCCTTCGTTTCCAGGTTGGACTGAGCAACAGACACCTCAGGGATGAGGACAAGGCCTTCGTGTCCAGGTTGGACTGAGCAACAGACACCTCAGGGATGAGGACACGGCCTTCGTGTCCAGGTTGGACTGAGCAACAGACGGTCAGAACTCCGGAGGTAGTTCCACATTCTGCCATTAGAACCAAAACCATTCCACATAACTCCAGTGTTCTGAATGAACTCTGAAGGTCGCTGGTCTGGCTGCTACTTTCTCCCTTTATTCTGTCCTTTATGTTCCTCTCTTTTCACAGCGGAGAGGGCTAATGGTCTCCAAGAAAAGAAGAGTCTCCGTTCGAGACGGTTAAAGCAAAGGATGGATTTTATTTTATTCTCCCTCGCCTGCGTTCCAAACGGCACCCTATTCACTATAAAGTGCACTACTTTCGACCAGAGCCATAGGGCACTATGTAGGGAATAGAGTGTTGTTTAGGACAGCCTTATTCTCTGTGTCTTTTTAAGCAGACTCAGCCACACTAGACATGACTGATCGCCAGACGCGGGTGGGCTCTCTGGGGCGATATCGGCTAGAAGGCCTCGAGGAGGCAGGCTGGCTATGAAAAGTGACTCGTAAATATATATTTTTTTAAAGTCTCAGATACTCTTGTGCTTTATTCAACCTCCCAGCCTTTGGAAGGTCAGAGATAATTTGTAAGCCATAAAAATGCATTTGGCAGATTTCATGGGGTTACAGAGAGGGGAGGAGAGATGGAGGAGGAGCACGGGGAGGGAGAAGGATGGAGAGGGAAGAAGGGAGGAAAGGATGGTGGTGGAATCACATTTAATTGGTCCCGTTCACATGTTTAGCAGATGTTATTGTGGGTGTAGTGAAATGCTTGGTATCCTAGAGTAATATTGAACAATACACACTAATCTAAAAGTAAAAGAATGGAATTCAATTAGGACAAGCAAGGTCCGAGTCCGGAGTGTGTGTGTACATACATATATACAGTTACAAGCTGCTTACCTATTGCAGATTCAGTCTTCCCAGCCTGGTGCAGGTCTACAATTTTGTTTCTGGTGTCCTTTGACAGCTCTTTGGTCTTGGCCATAGTGGAGTTTGGAGTGTGACTGTTTGAAGTTGTGGACAGGTGTCTTTTATACTGATAACAAGTTCAAACAGGTGCCATTAATACAGGTAACGAGTAGAGGACAGAGGAGCCTCTTGAAGAAGAAGGTACAGGTCTGTGAGAGCCAGAAATCTTGCTTGTTTGTAGGTGACCAAATACTTATTTTCCACCATAATTTGCAAATAAATTCCTTAAAAAATCCTACAATGTGATTTTCTGAATTGTTTTCTCTCATTTTGTCTGTCATAGTTGAAGTGTACCTATGATGAAAATTACAGGCCTCTCTCATCTTTTTAAGTGGGAGAACTTGCACAATTGGTGGCTGACTAAATACCTTTTTGCCCCACTGTATATACAGTTGAAGTCAGAAGTTTACATACACTTAGGTTGGAGTCATTAAAACTCGTTTTTCAACCACTCCACAAATTTCTTGTTAACAAACTATAGTTTTTGCAAGTCAGTTAGGACATCTACTTTGTGCACAACACAAGTAATGTTTCCAACAATTGTTTACAGACAGATTATTTCACTTATAATTCACTGTATCACAATTCCAGTGGGTCAGAAGTTTACATACAATAAGTTGACTGTGCCTTTAAAATAAAGTGGTGATCCTAATTGACCTGAAACAGGGCATTTTTACTGGGATGTCAGGAATTGTGAAAAACTGAGTTTAAATTTATTGTACTTCCGACTGTATATGAAATAACATATACGGAATCATGTAGTAACCAAAAAAAGTGTTAAATAAATCAAAATATATTTTAGATTCTTCAAAGTAGCCAACCTTTGTGTTGATGACAGCTTTGCACACTCTTGGCATTCTCTCAACCAGGTTCACCTGGAATGCTTTTCCAACAATCTTGAAGGAGTTCCCACATATGCTGAGCACTTGTTTGCACAAATTTACTCACAGATCTGAACGTGGATCCAATCCTTCCAGAGAGCAATCTTTGCCGACCGAATCAAAATCCTCATTGTCCAAATTGCTCCCCTGATCTGAGTCGTTGTCCAATCAGCTTCCCTGATCTGAGTCGTTGTCCAATCAGCTTCCCTGATCAGAGTCGTTGTCCAATCAGCTTCCCTGATCTGAGTCGTTGTCCAATCAGCTCTCCTGATCCGAGTCTGACCAGTATTTTATTCAAAGCTTGTCGGTACACTTATTCATAGCTGCCTTCTTTTTAGCTTCCTGTTCAATATTTTTAGTTTGACCTTTTTGACCAACCTGAGAAGCAATTTTGTATGCTAAAGAGATGTAATATAGCTCGGTGCGTCTCGTCTCTGAGCCAGGTAGCAAGAGTTTGCATTATGCATAAAATATTATAGGCCTTGCTTTGTCCCACCCAGGTCAACTGCATATCCCTGGAAAGCTTATCTCATTGGCTACAAGACTCTCAAGGTGCAATAGTAGCCAGTCACATGTGTAATGGATGCCTACAGCGCGTAACCAGACAACGTCATATTTTTTATGTGGAAAGAGTCAGTTGGTGGACATTCCATTAAGTCATCCATCATCAGATAACATTGGTAATCACAGTCCACAGTAATGTCAGGACACCTCAGTACACAATAATGCCTCAGGGAGAGAGAGAGAGAGAGAGAGAGAGAGGGCACCTTAACTGTCAGGACACCCCAGTACATAATAATGCCTCAGGGAGAGAGAGAGAGAGAGAGAGAGAGAGAGAGAGAGAGAGAGAGAGAGAGGGCACCTTAACTGTCAGGACAACTCAGTACATAATAATGCCTCAAAGAGAGAGAGGGGGCACCTTAACTGTCAGGACACCTCAGTACATAATAATGCCTCAGGGAGAGAGAGAGAGAGAGAGAGAGAGAGAGAGAGAGAGAGGGCACCTTAACTGTCAGGACACCTCAGTACATAATAATGCCTCAAAGAGAGAGAGGGGGCACCTTAACTGTCAGGACACCCCAGTACATAATAATGCCTCAGGGAGAGAGAGAGAGAGAGAGAGAGAGAGAGAGAGAGAGAGAGAGAGAGAGAGAGAGAGAGAGAGAGAGGGCACCTTAACTGTCAGGACACCTCAGTACATAATAATGCCTCAAAGAGAGAGAGGGGGCACCTTAACTGTCAGGACACCTCAGTACATAATAATGCCTCAAAGAGAGAGAGGGGGCACCTTAACTGCCAGGATACCCCAGTACATAATAATGCCTCAGGGAGAGAGAGAGAGAGAGCACCTCATCTGTCCGGACACCTCAGTACATAATAATGAGAGGAGTAATTCAGGAGAGACTAGAGAGGAGTAATTCAGAGGGGACTAGAGAGGAGTAATTCAGAGGGGACTAGAGAGGAGTAATTCAGAGGGGACTAGAGAGGAGTAATTCAGGAGAGACTAGAGAGGAGTAATTCAGAGGGGACTAGAGAGGAGTAATTCAGAGGGGACTAGAGAGGAGTAATTCAGGAGAGACTAGAGAGGAGTAATTCAGGAGAGACTAGAGAGGAGTAATTCAGGAGAGACTAGAGAGGAGTAATTCAGGAGAGACTAGAGAGGAGTAATTCAGGAGAGACTAGAGAGGAATAATTCAGGAGAGACTAGAGAGGAGTAATTCAGGAGAGACTAGAGAGGAGTAATTCAGGAGAGACTAGAGAGGAGTAATTCAGAGGGGACTAGAGAGGAGTAAATCAGAGGGGACTAGAGAGGAGTAATTCAGGAGAGACTAGAGAGGAGTAATTCAGAGGGGACTAGAGAGGAGTAATTCAGAGGGGACTAGAGAGGAGTAATTCAGAGGGGACTAGAGAGGAGTAATTCAGAGGGGACTAGAGAGGAGTAATTCAGGAGAGACTAGAGAGGAGTAATTCAGAGGGGACTAGAGAGGAGTAATTCAGAGGGGACTAGAGAGGAGTAATTCAGAGGGGACTAGAGAGGAGTAATTCAGAGGGGACTAGAGAGGAGTAATTCAGAGGGGACTAGAGAGGAGTAATTCAGAGGGGACTAGAGAGGAGTAATTCAGGAGAGACTAGAGAGGAGTAATTCAGGAGAGACTAGAGAGGAGTAATTCAGGAGAGACTAGAGAGGAGTAATTCAGGAGAGACTAGAGAGGAGTAATTCAGAGGGGACTAGAGAGGAGTAATTCAGAGGGGACTAGAGAGGAGTAATTCAGGAGAGACTAAAGAGGAGTAATTCAGGAGAGACTAGAGAGGAGTAATTCAGAGGGGACTAGAGAGGAGTAATTCAGGAGAGACTAGAGAGGAGTAATTCAGGAGAGACTAAAGAGGAGTAATTCAGGAGAGACTAAAGAGGAGTAATTCAGGAGGGACTAGAGAGGAGTAATTCAGAGGGGACTAGAGAGGAGTAATTCAGGAGAGACTAAAGAGGAGTAAATCAGGAGAGACTAGAGAGGAGTAATTCAGAGGGGACTAGAGAGGAGTAATTCAGAGGGGACTAGAGAGGAGTAATTCAGAGGGGACTAGAGAGGAGTAATTCAGAGGGGACTAAAGAGGAGTAATTCAGAGGGGACTAGAGAGGAGTAATTCAGAGGGGACTAGAGAGGAGTAATTCAGGAGAGACTAGAGAGGAGTAATTCAGGAGAGACTAGAGAGGAGTAATTCAGAGGGGACTAGAGAGGAGTAATTCAGGAGAGACTAAAGAGGAGTAAATCAGGAGAGACTAGAGAGGAGTAATTCAGAGGGGACTAGAGAGGAGTAATTCAGAGGGGACTAGAGAGGAGTAATTCAGGAGAGACTAAAGAGGAGTAATTCAGGAGAGACTAGAGAGGAGTAATTCAGGAGAGACTGGAGAGGAGTAATTCAGAGGGGACTAGAGAGGAGTAATTCAGGAGAGACTAGAGAGGAGTAATTCAGAGGGGACTAGAGAGGAGTAATTCAGAGGGGACTAGAGAGGAGTAATTCAGGAGAGACTAGAGAGGAGTAATTCAGAGGGGACTAGAGAGGAGTAATTCAGAGGGGACTAGAGAGGAGTAATTCAGGAGAGACTAGAGAGGAGTAATTCAGAGGGGACTAGAGAGGAGTAATTCAGGAGAGACTAGAGAGGAGTAAATCAGGAGAGACTAGAGAGGAGTAATTCAGAGGGGACTAGAGAGGAGTAATTCAGAGGGGACTAAAGAGGAGTAATTCAGGAGAGACTAAAGAGGAGTAATTCAGAGGGGACTAGAGAGGAGTAATTCAGGAGAGACTAAAGAGGAGTAATTCAGGAGAGACTAAAGAGGAGTAATTCAGGAGAGACTAGAGAGGAGTAATTCAGGAGAGACTAGAGAGGAGTAATTCAGGAGAGACTAAAGAGGAGTAAATCAGGAGAGACTAAAGAGGAGTAATTCAGGAGAGACTAAAGAGGAGTAATTCAGGAGAGACTAGAGAGGAGTAATTCAGGAGAGACTAAAGAGGAGTAATTCAGGAGAGACTAAAGAGGAGTAATTCAGGAGAGACTAGAGAGGAGTAATTCAGAGGGGACTAGAGAGGAGTAATTCAGGAGAGACTAAAGAGGAGTAATTCAGGAGAGACTAGAGAGGAGTAATTCAGGAGAGACTAGAGAGGAGTAATTCAGGAGAGACTAAAGAGGAGTAATTCAGGAGAGACTAAAGAGGAGTAATTCAGGAGAGACTAGAGAGGAGTAATTCAGGAGAGACTAAAGAGGAGTAATTCAGAGGGGGCTAAAGAGGAGTAATTCAGGAGAGACTAGAGAGGAGTAATTCAGAGGGGACTAGAGAGGAGTAATTCAGAGGGGACTAGAGAGGAGTAATTCAGGAGAGACTAGAGAGGAGTAATTCAGAGGGGACTAGAGAGGAGTAATTCAGAGGGGACTAGAGAGGAGTAATTCAGAGGGGACTAGAGAGGAGTAATTCAGGAGAGACTAGAGAGGAGTAATTCAGGAGAGACTAAAGAGGAGTAAATCAGGAGAGACTAGAGAGGAGTAATTCAGAGGGGACTAGAGAGGAGTAATTCAGGAGAGACTAAAGAGGAGTAATTCAGAGGGGACTAGAGAGGAGTAATTCAGAGGGGACTAGAGAGGAGTAATTCAGGAGAGACTAGAGAGGAGTAATTCAGGAGAGACTAGAGAGGAGTAATTCAGGAGAGACTAAAGAGGAGTAATTCAGGAGAGACTAGAGAGGAGTAATTCAGAGGGGACTAGAGAGGAGTAATTCAGGAGAGACTAAAGAGGAGTAAATCAGGAGAGACTAGAGAGGAGTAATTCAGAGGGGACTAGAGAGGAGTAATTCAGAGGGGACTAAAGAGGAGTAATTCAGGAGAGACTAAAGAGGAGTAAATCAGGAGAGACTAGAGAGGAGTAATTCAGGAGAGACTAGAGAGGAGTAAATCAGGAGAGACTAGAGAGGAGTAATTCAGGAGAGACTAGAGAGGAGTAATTCAGAGGGGACTAGAGAGGAGTAAATCAGGAGAGACTAGAGAGGAGTAATTCAGGAGAGACTAGAGAGGAGTAATTCAGAGGGGACTAGAGAGGAGTAATTCAGGAGAGACTAAAGAGGAGTAAATCAGGAGAGACTAAAGAGGAGTAATTCAGGAGAGACTAGAGAGGAGTAATTCAGGAGAGACTAGAGAGGAGTAATTCAGAGGGGACTAGAGAGGAGTAATTCAGGAGAGACTAAAGAGGAGTAATTCAGGAGAGACTAAAGAGGAGTAAATCAGAGGGGACTAGAGAGGAGTAATTCAGAGGGGACTAGAGAGGAGTAATTCAGAGGGGACTAGAGAGGAGTAATTCAGAGGGGACTAGAGAGGAGTAATTCAGGAGAGACTAAAGAGGAGTAATTCAGGAGAGACTAGAGAGGAGTAATTCAGGAGAGACTAGAGAGGAGTAAATCAGGAGAGACTAGAGAGGAGTAATTCAGAGGGGACTAAAGAAGAGTAATTCAGAGGGGACTAGAGAGGAGTAATTCAGGAGAGACTAGAGAGGAGTAATTCAGAGGGGACTAGAGAGGAGTAATTCAGGAGAGACTAGAGAGGAGTAATTCAGGAGAGACTAAAGAGGAGTAATTCAGAGGGGACTAGAGAGGAGTAATTCAGAGGGGACTAGAGAGGAGTAATTCAGAGGGGACTAGAGAGGAGTAATTCAGGAGAGACTAAAGAGGAGTAATTCAGGAGAGACTAAAGAGGAGTAATTCAGGAGAGACTAGAGAGGAGTAATTCAGGAGAGGCTAGAGAGGAGTAATTCAGGAGAGACTAAAGAGGAGTAATTCAGGAGAGACTAGAGAGGAGTAATTCAGGAGAGACTAAAGAGGAGTAATTCAGAGGGGACTAGAGAGGAGTAATTCAGGAGAGACTAGAGAGGAGTAATTCAGGAGAGACTAGAGAGGAGTAATTCAGAGGGGACTAGAGAGGAGTAATTCAGAGGGGACTAGAGAGGAGTAATTCAGGAGAGACTAGAGAGGAGTAATTCAGGAGAGACTAGAGAGGAGTAATTCAGGAGAGACTAAAGAGGAGTAAATCAGGAGAGACTAGAGAGGAGTAATTCAGAGGGGACTATAGAGGAGTAATTCAGAGGGGACTAGAGAGGAGTAATTCAGGAGAGACTAGAGAGGAGTAATTCAGGAGAGACTAGAGAGGAGTAATTCAGGAGAGACTAAAGAGGAGTAATTCAGAGGGGACTAGAGAGGAGTAATTCAGGAGAGACTAAAGAGGAGTAATTCAGGACAGACTAGAGAGGAGTAATTCAGAGGGGACTAGAGAGGAGTAATTCAGAGGGGGCTAGAGAGGAGTAATTCAGGAGAGACTAGAGAGGAGTAATTCAGGAGAGACTAGAGAGGAGTAATTCAGGAGAGACTAAAGAGGAGTAAATCAGGAGAGACTAGAGAGGAGTAATTCAGGAGAGACTAGAGAGGAGTAATTCAGAGGGGACTAGAGAGGAGTAAATCAGGAGAGACTAGAGAGGAGTAATTCAGGAGAGACTAGAGAGGAGTAATTCAGGAGAGACTAAAGAGGAGTAATTCAGGAGAGACTAGAGAGGAGTAATTCAGGAGAGACTAAAGAGGAGTAATTCAGGAGAGACTAAAGAGGAGTAATTCAGGAGAGACTAAAGAGGAGTAATTCAGGAGAGACTAAAGAGGAGTAATTCAGGAGAGACTAGAGAGGAGTAATTCAGAGGGGACTAGAGAGGAGTAATTCAGAGGGGACTAGAGAGGAGTAATTCAGGAGAGACTAGAGAGGAGTAATTCAGAGGGGACTAAAGAGGAGTAATTCAGAGGGGACTAGAGAGGAGTAATTCAGAGGGGACTAGAGAGGAGTAATTCAGAGGGGACTAGAGAGGAGTAATTCAGGAGAGACTAGAGAGGAGTAATTCAGGAGAGACTAGAGAGGAGTAATTCAGGAGAGACTAGAGAGGAGTAATTCAGAGGGGACTAGAGAGGAGTAATTCAGGAGAGACTAGAGAGGAGTAATTCAGAGGGGACTAGAGAGGAGTAATTCAGGAGAGACTAGAGAGGAGTAATTCAGGAGAGACTAGAGAGGAGTAATTCAGGAGAGACTAAAGAGGAGTAATTCAGGAGAGACTAGAGAGGAGTAATTCAGGAGAGACTAGAGAGGAGTAATTCAGAGGGGACTAAAGAGGAGTAATTCAGAGTGGACTAGAGAGGAGTAATTCAGGAGAGACTAGAGAGGAGTAATTCAGAGGGGACTAGAGAGGAGTAATTCAGGAGAGACTAGAGAGGAGTAATTCAGGAGAGACTAAAGAGGAGTAATTCAGGAGAGACTAGAGAGGAGTAATTCAGGAGAGACTAAAGAGGAGTAATTCAGGAGAGACTAGAGAGGAGTAATTCAGGAGAGACTAGAGAGGAGTAATTCAGGAGAGACTAAAGAGGAGTAAATCAGGAGAGACTAGAGAGGAGTAATTCAGGAGAGACTAGAGAGGAGTAATTCAGGAGAGACTAAAGAGGAGTAATTCAGGAGAGACTAAAGAGGAGTAATTCAGAGGGGACTAGAGAGGAGTAATTCAGAGGGGACTAGAGAGGAGTAATTCAGGAGAGACTAGAGAGGAGTAATTCAGGAGAGACTAGAGAGGAGTAATTCAGGAGAGACTAGAGAGGAGAAATTCAGGAGAGACTAGAGAGGAGTAATTCAGGAGAGACTAAAGAGGAGTAATTCAGAGGGGACTAGAGAGGAGTAATTCAGGAGAGACTAGAGAGGAGTAATTCAGGAGAGACTAAAGAGGAGTAAATCAGGAGAGACTAGAGAGGAGTAATTCAGGAGAGACTAGAGAGGAGTAATTCAGGAGAGACTAAAGAGGAGTAATTCAGGAGAGACTAAAGAGGAGTAATTCAGAGGGGACTAGAGAGGAGTAATTCAGAGGGGACTAGAGAGGAGTAATTCAGGAGAGACTAGAGAGGAGTAATTCAGGAGAGACTAGAGAGGAGTAATTCAGGAGAGACTAGAGAGGAGTAAATCAGGAGAGACTAAAGAGGAGTAAATCAGGAGAGACTAAAGAGGAGTAATTCAGAGGGGACTAGAGAGGAGTAATTCAGGAGAGACTAGAGAGGAGTAATTCAGGAGAGACTAGAGAGGAGTAAATCAGGAGAGACTAGAGAGGAGTAATTCAGGAGAGACTAGAGAGGAGTAATTCAGGAGAGACTAAAGAGGAGTAATTCAGGAGAGACTAGAGAGGAGTAATTCAGAGGGGACTAGAGAGGAGTAATTCAGGAGAGACTAGAGAGGAGTAATTCAGGAGAGACTAAAGAGGAGTAATTCAGGAGAGACTAGAGAGGAGTAATTCAGAGGGGACTAGAGAGGAGTAATTCAGGAGATACTAAAGAGGAGTAATTCAGGAGAGACTAAAGAGGAGTAATTCAGGAGAGACTAAAGAGGAGTAATTCAGGAGAGACTAGAGAGGAGTAAATCAGGAGAGACTAGAGAGGAGTAATTCAGATGGGACTAGAGAGGAGTAATTCAGGAGAGACTAGAGAGGAGTAATTCAGAGGGGACTAGAGAGGAGTAATTCAGAGGGGACTAGAGAGGAGTAATTCAGGAGAGACTAGAGAGGAGTAATTCAGGAGAGACTAGAGAGGAGTAATTCAGGAGAGACTAGAGAGGAGTAATTCAGAGGGGACTAGAGAGGAGTAATTCAGGAGAGACTAGAGAGGAGTAATTCAGAGGGGACTAGAGAGGAGTAATTCAGGAGAGACTAGAGAGGAGTAATTCAGGAGAGACTAGAGAGGAGTAATTCAGGAGAGACTAAAGAGGAGTAATTCAGGAGAGACTAGAGAGGAGTAATTCAGGAGAGACTAGAGAGGAGTAATTCAGAGGGGACTAAAGAGGAGTAATTCAGAGTGGACTAGAGAGGAGTAATTCAGGAGAGACTAGAGAGGAGTAATTCAGAGGGGACTAGAGAGGAGTAATTCAGGAGAGACTAGAGAGGAGTAATTCAGGAGAGACTAAAGAGGAGTAATTCAGGAGAGACTAGAGAGGAGTAATTCAGGAGAGACTAAAGAGGAGTAATTCAGGAGAGACTAGAGAGGAGTAATTCTGTAGAGACTAAAGAGGAGTAATTCAGGAGAGACTAAAGAGGAGTAATTCAGGAGAGACTAGAGAGGAGTAATTCAGGAGAGACTAGAGAGGAGTAATTCAGGAGAGACTAAAGAGGAGTAAATCAGGAGAGACTAGAGAGGAGTAATTCAGGAGAGACTAGAGAGGAGTAATTCAGGAGAGACTAAAGAGGAGTAATTCAGGAGAGACTAAAGAGGAGTAATTCAGAGGGGACTAGAGAGGAGTAATTCAGAGGGGACTAGAGAGGAGTAATTCAGGAGAGACTAGAGAGGAGTAATTCAGGAGAGACTAGAGAGGAGTAATTCAGGAGAGACTAGAGAGGAGAAATTCAGGAGAGACTAGAGAGGAGTAATTCAGGAGAGACTAAAGAGGAGTAATTCAGAGGGGACTAGAGAGGAGTAATTCAGGAGAGACTAGAGAGGAGTAATTCAGGAGAGACTAAAGAGGAGTAAATCAGGAGAGACTAGAGAGGAGTAATTCAGGAGAGACTAGAGAGGAGTAATTCAGGAGTGACTAAAGAGGAGTAATTCAGGAGAGACTAAAGAGGAGTAATTCAGAGGGGACTAGAGAGGAGTAATTCAGAGGGGACTAGAGAGGAGTAATTCAGGAGAGACTAGAGAGGAGTAATTCAGGAGAGACTAGAGAGGAGTAATTCAGGAGAGACTAGAGAGGAGTAAATCAGGAGAGACTAAAGAGGAGTAAATCAGGAGAGACTAAAGAGGAGTAATTCAGAGGGGACTAGAGAGGAGTAATTCAGGAGAGACTAGAGAGGAGTAATTCAGGAGAGACTAGAGAGGAGTAAATCAGGAGAGACTAGAGAGGAGTAATTCAGGAGAGACTAGAGAGGAGTAATTCAGGAGAGACTAAAGAGGAGTAATTCAGGAGAGACTAGAGAGGAGTAATTCAGAGGGGACTAGAGAGGAGTAATTCAGGAGAGACTAGAGAGGAGTAATTCAGGAGAGACTAAAGAGGAGTAATTCAGGAGAGACTAGAGAGGAGTAATTCAGAGGGGACTAGAGAGGAGTAATTCAGGAGATACTAAAGAGGAGTAATTCAGGAGAGACTAAAGAGGAGTAATTCAGGAGAGACTAAAGAGGAGTAATTCAGGAGAGACTAGAGAGGAGTAAATCAGGAGAGACTAGAGAGGAGTAATTCAGAGGGGACTAGAGAGGAGTAATTCAGGAGAGACTAGAGAGGAGTAATTCAGAGGGGACTAGAGAGGAGTAATTCAGAGGGGACTAAAGAGGAGTAATTCAGGAGAGACTAGAGAGGAGTAATTCAGAGGGGACTAGAGAGGAGTAATTCAGAGGGGACTAGAGAGGAGTAATTCAGGAGAGACTAGAGAGGAGTAATTCAGAGGGGACTATAGAGGAGTAATTCAGAGGGGACTAAAGAGGAGTAATTCAGGAGAGACTAGAGAGGAGTAATTCAGGAGAGACTAGAGAGGAGTAATTCAGGAGAGACTAAAGAGGAGTAATTCAGAGGGGACTAGAGAGGAGTAATTCAGGAGAGACTAGAGAGGAGTAATTCAGGAGAGACTAGAGAGGAGTAATTCAGGAGAGACTAAAGAGGAGTAATTCAGGAGAGACTAGAGAGGAGTAATTCAGGAGAGACTAAAGAGGAGTAATTCAGGAGAGACTAGAGAGGAGTAATTCAGGAGATACTAAAGAGGAGTAATTCAGGAGAGACTAAAGAGGAGTAATTCAGGAGAGACTAGAGAGGAGTAATTCAGGAGAGACTAGAGAGGAGTAATTCAGGAGAGACTAGAGAGGAGTAATTCAGGAGAGACTAGAGAGGAGTAATTCAGGAGAGACTAGAGAGGAGTAATTCAGGAGAGACTAGAGAGGAGTAATTCAGGAGAGACTAGAGAGGAGTAATTCAGGAGAGACTAGAGAGGAGTAATTCAGAGGGGACTAGAGAGGAGTAATTCAGGAGATACTAAAGAGGAGTAATTCAGGAGAGACTAGAGAGGAGTAATTCAGAGGGGACTAGAGAGGAGTAATTCAGGAGAGACTAAAGAGGAGTAATTCAGGAGAGACTAGAGAGGAGTAATTCAGGAGAGACTAGAGAGGAGTAATTCAGGAGAGACTAGAGAGGAGTAATTCAGGAGAGACTAGAGAGGAGTAATTCAGAGGGGACTAGAGAGGAGTAATTCAGAGGGGACTAAAGAGGAGTAATTCAGGAGAGACTAAAGAGGAGTAATTCAGGAGAGACTAGAGAGGAGTAATTCAGGAGAGACTAGAGAGGAGTAATTCAGGAGAGACTAGAGAGGAGTAATTCAGGAGAGACTAGAAAGGAGTAATTCAGAGGGGACTAGAGAGGAGTAATTCAGAGGGGACTAGAGAGGAGTAATTCAGAGGGGACTAGAGAGGAGTAATTCAGGAGAGACTAAAGAGGAGTAATTCAGGAGAGAATAGAGAGGAGTAATTCAGGAGAGACTAGAGAGGAGTAATTCAGGAGAGACTAGAGAGGAGTAATTCAGGAGAGACTAGAGAGGAGTAATTCAGGAGAGACTAGAGAGGAGTAATTCAGAGGGGACTAGAGAGGAGTAATTCAGGAGAGACTAGAGAGGAGTAATTCAGGAGAGACTAGAGAGGAGTAATTCAGGAGAGACTAGAGAGGAGTAATTCAGAGGGGACTAGAGAGGAGTAATTCAGGAGAGACTAGAGAGGAGTAATTCAGAGGGGACTAGAGAGAAGTAATTCAGGAGAGACTAGAGAGGAGTAATTCAGAGGGGACTAGAGAGGAGTAATTCAGGAGAGACTAGAGAGGAGTAATTCAGGAGAGACTAGAGAGGAGTAATTCAGGAGAGACTAGAGAGGAGTAATTCAGGAGAGACTAGAGAGGAGTAATTCAGGAGAGACTAAAGAGGAGTAATTCAGAGGGGACTAGAGAGGAGTAATTCAGGAGAGACTAGAGAGGAGTAATTCAGGAGAGACTAGAGAGGAGTAATTCAGAGGGGACTAAAGAGGAGTAATTCAGGAGAGACTAGAGAGGAGTAATTCAGGAGAGACTAGAGAGGAGTAATTCAGGAGAGACTAAAGAGGAGTAATTCAGAGGGGACTAGAGAGGAGTAATTCAGGAGAGACTAGAGAGGAGTAATTCAGGAGAGACTAGAGAGGAGTAATTCAGAGGGGACTAAAGAGGAGTAATTCAGGAGAGACTAGAGAGGAGTAATTCAGGAGAGACTAAAGAGGAGTAATTCAGGAGAGACTAGAGAGGAGTAATTCAGGAGAGACTAGAGAGGAGTAATTCAGAGGGGACTAGAGAGGAGTAATTCAGAGGGGACTAGAGAGGAGTAATTCAGAGGGGACTAGAGAGGAGTAATTCAGGAGAGACTAAAGAGGAGTAATTCAGGAGAGACTAGAGAGGAGTAATTCAGGAGAGACTAGAGAGGAGTAATTCAGGAGAGACTAGAGAGGAGTAATTCAGGAGAGACTAGAGAGGAGTAATTCAGGAGAGACTAGAGAGGAGTAATTCAGGAGAGACTAGAGAGGAGTAATTCAGAGGGGACTAGAGAGGAGTAATTCAGGAGAGACTAAAGAGGAGTAATTCAGGAGAGACTAGAGAGGAGTAATTCAGGAGAGACTAGAGAGGAGTAATCCAGGAGAGACTAGAGAGGAGTAATTCAGAGGGGACTAGAGAGGAGTAAATCAGGAGAGACTAGAGAGGAGTAATTCAGGAGAGACTAAAGAGGAGTAATTCAGAGGGGACTAGAGAGGAGTAATTCAGAGGGGACTAGAGAGGAGTAATTCAGGAGAGACTAGAGAGGAGTAATTCAGGAGAGACTAGAGAGGAGTAATTCAGAGGGGACTAGAGAGGAGTAATTCAGGAGAGACTAAAGAGGAGTAATTCAGGAGAGACTAAAGAGGAGTAATTCAGAGGGGACTAGAGAGGAGTAATTCAGGAGAGACTAGAGAGGAGTAATTCAGGAGAGACTAAAGAGGAGTAATTCAGGAGAGACTAAAGAGGAGTAATTCAGGAGAGACTAAAGAGGAGTAAATCAGGAGAGACTAGAGAGGAGTAATTCAGGAGAGACTAAAGAGGAGTAATTCAGGAGAGACTAGAGAGGAGTAATTCAGAGGGGACTAGAGAGGAGTAATTCAGAGGGGACTAGAGAGGAGTAATTCAGAGGGGACTAGAGAGGAGTAATTCAGGAGAGACTAAAGAGGAGTAATTCAGGAGAGACTAGAGAGGAGTAATTCAGGAGAGACTAGAGAGGAGTAATTCAGGAGAGACTAGAGAGGAGTAATTCAGGAGAGACTAGAGAGGAGTAATTCAGGAGAGACTAGAGAGGAGTAATTCAGGAGAGACTAGAGAGGAGTAATTCAGGAGAGACTAGAGAGGAGTAATTCAGAGGGGACTAGAGAGGAGTAATTCAGGAGAGACTAAAGAGGAGTAAGTCAGGAGAGACTAGAGAGGAGTAATTCAGGAGAGACTAGAGAGGAGTAATTCAGGAGAGACTAGAGAGGAGTAATTCAGAGGGGACTAGAGAGGAGTAAATCAGGAGAGACTAGAGAGGAGTAAATCAGGAGAGACTAGAGAGGAGTAATTCAGAGGGGACTAGAGAGGAGTAATTCAGGAGAGACTAAGGAGGAGTAATTCAGGAGAGACTAGAGAGGAGTAATTCAGAGGGGACTAGAGAGGAGTAATTCAGGAGAGACTAGAGAGGAGTAATTCAGGAGAGACTAGAGATGAGTAATTCAGAGGGGACTAGAGAGGAGTAATTCAGGAGAGACTAAAGAGGAGTAATTCAGGAGAGACTAGAGAGGAGTAATTCAGGAGAGACTAGAGAGGAGTAATTCAGGAGAGACTAGAGAGGAGTAATTCAGGAGAGACTAGAGAGGAGTAATTCAGGAGAGACTAGAGAGGAGTAATTCAGGAGAGACTAGAGAGGAGTAATTCAGAGGGCACTAGAGAGGAGTAATTCAGGAGAGACTAAAGAGGAGTAATTCAGGAGAGACTAGAGAGGAGTAATTCAGAGGGGACTAGAGAGGAGTAATTCAGGAGAGACTAAAGAGGAGTAATTCAGGAGAGACTAGAGAGGAGTAATTCAGGAGAGACTAGCGAGGAGTAATTCAGGAGAGACTAGAGAGGAGTAATTCAGAGGGGACTAGAGAGGAGTAATTCAGGAGAGACTAAAGAGGAGTAATTCAGGAGAGACTAGAGAGGAGTAATTCAGGAGAGACTAGAGAGGAGTAATTCAGGAGAGACTAGAGAGGAGTAATTCAGGAGAGACTAAAGAGGAGTAATTCAGAGGGGACTAGAGAGGAGTAATTCAGGAGAGACTAGAGAGGAGTAATTCAGAGGGGACTAGAGAGGAGTAAATCAGGAGAGACTAGAGAGGAGTAATTCAGGAGAGACTAGAGAGGAGTAATTCAGAGGGGACTAGAGAGGAGTAAATCAGAGGGGACTAGAGAGGAGTAAATCAGAGGGGACTAGAGAGGAGTAAATCAGGAGAGACTAGAGAGGAGTAATTCAGGAGAGACTAGAGAGGAGTAATTCAGAGGGGACTAGAGAGGAGTAAATCAGATTTTGTCCATCCTGTGCATTAGCTGTCTGTTTGATGTTTCTGTAAAACACAACTTTCTGTAGTTAGTGGTGACTGTGTGTGTCTCTCTGCTGTGATGCAGAGAACGTTAATTAAAACAGTGAAACAACCCAGGAGGCAGAGGCTGATACCTACCAATCTAGAGTTATCAACTTTCATATGAAACACTTGTGTTAGAACAACATGCCAGTAGTAAACTATATAAAAAAAAGAAGAAGAGGCCAGAAGAGGCCAGAAGAGGCCAGAGGAGCCCAGAAGAGGCCAGAGGAGGCCAGAGGAGGCCAGAAGAGGCCGGAGGAGGCCAGAAGAGGCCAGAGGAGCCCAGAAGAGGCCAGAGGAGGCCGGAAGAGGCCAGAGGAGCCCAGAAGAGGCCAGAGGAGGCCAGAAGAGGCCAGGAGAGGCCAGAAGAGGCCAGAGAGACAGTAAAGAGTCCAAGCAACAGATCCACTGATGAAACACCAGAACAGTGAAGGGAGCGGGAGAAGAAAGCGAGGAGGATTTTCTCTAGTTGAGTGGAGGAGGTCAGAGGAGAGGAGTGGTGGAGAGGAGAGAAGGAGTAGAGGAGGTGCAGGGTCAGAGGAGAGGAAAGGATAGTAGACTATACGGAGAGAAGATGAGGAGGAGGAGGAGGAGAGGAAAGATTGTGGAGGAGAAGGAGGAGGAGAGGAAAGGAGAGGAGGTAGAGAAGAGGAGAGAAGGAATGAGGGAGGAGGTGCATGGTCAGAGGAGAGGAGTGGTGGAAAGATGAAAGGATAGTAGACTATACGGAGAGAAGATGAGGAGGAGGAGGAGGAGGAGGAGAGGAGGTGGTGGAGATGAGAGAAGGAGTAGAGGAGGTGGAGGAGAGGAAAGATGGTGGAGGAGAAGGAGGAGGAGAGGAAAGGAGAGGAGGTAGAGAGGAGGTGGAAGAGAGGAGAGAAGGAGGAGAGGAGGTGGAGGAGAGGAGAGAAGGAGGAGAGGAGGTGGAGGAGAGGAGAGAAGGAGGAGAGGAGGTACAGGGTCAGAGGAGAGGAGTGGTGGAAAGATGAAAGGATAGTAGACTATACGGAGAGAAGATGAGGAGGAGGAGGAGGAGGAGGAGAGGAGGTGGTGGAGAGGAGAGAAGGAGTAGAGGAGGTGGAGGAGAGGAAAGATGGTGGAGGAGAAGGAGGAGGAGAGGAAAGGAGAGGAGGTAGAGGAGAGAAGGAGAGGAGGTGGAGGAGAGGAGAGAAGGAGGAGAGGAGAGAAGGAGGAGAGGAGGTGGAGGAGAGGAGAGAAGGAGGAGAGGAGGAGAAGAGGTGGAGGTGTGGGTAAGGTGGTACTATACCTCTGTTGTTGATGTTTGTAGGGTCTGAGGAGGCGATGTGGGGTCTAGGGGGACGGTGGTGTCTGGTGGGGCGGGGGGCAGGGGTGGTGTATGGAGGGAAGGTGGTGGGGAAGTCTGGCGACACACACGCACACATATAGACAGGCACACAGGTACGCAGACACACACACACACACACACACACACACACACACACACACACACACACACACACACACACACACACACACACACACACACACATAAATGGACACAGACGAAACAAAAAAGAAAATCAACTCAAGGTGAAAACATAAACACACAAACATGGATACAAACACAAACAAATACACACATCAACATGTAAACACAAACAAAACACAATGATACAAACACAAACAAATACACACATCAACATGTAAACACAAACAAAACACAATGATACAAACACAAACAAATACACACATCAACATGTAAACACAAACAAAACACAATGATACAAACACAAACAAATACACACATCAACATGTAAACACAAACAAAACACAATGATACAAACACAAACAAATACACACATCAACATGTAAACACAAACAAAACACAAAGAATACAAACACAAACACACAAACACATAGCAACTGAAATCAGAACACAAGGGCATGAGAAATTCACTTGAAAAGGGTTAAAGTTAAACTAAATAATCAAAAGTATATGGACAGCTGCTCGGCGAACATCTCATTCCAAAATCATGGGCATTAAAATGGAGTTGGTCCCCTCCTTTGCTGCTATAACAGCCTCCACTCTTCTGGGAAGGCTTTCCACTAGATGATGGGACATTGCTGCTATAACAGCCTCCACTCTTCTGGGAAGGCTTTCCACTAGATGATGGGACATTGCTGCTATAACAGCCTCCACTCTTCTGGGAAGGCTTTCCACTAGATGATGGGACATTGCTGCTATAACAGCCTCCACTCTTCTGGGAAGGCTTTCCACTAGATGATGGGACATTGCTGCTATAACAGCCTCCACTCTTCTGGGAAGGCTTTCCACTAGATGATGGGACATTGCTGCTATAACAGCCTCCACTCTTCTGGGAAGGCTTTCCACTAGATGATGGGACATTGCTGCTATAACAGCCTCCACTCTTCTGGGAAGGCTTTCCACTAGATGATGGGACATTGCTGCTATAACAGCCTCCACTCTTCTGGGAAGGCTTTCCACTAGATGTTGGAACATTGCTGCTATAACAGCCTCCACTCTTCTGGGAAGACTTTCCACTAGATGTTGGAAATTGCTGCTATAACAGCTTCCACTCTTCTGGGAAGGCTTTCTACTAGATCTTGGAACATTGCTGCTACAACAGCCTCCACTCTTCTGGGAAGGCTTTCCACTAGATGTTGGACCATTGCTGCTATAACAGCATCCTCTCTTCTGGGAAGGATTTCCACTAGATGTAGGAACATTGCTGCTATAACAGCATCCTCTCTTCTGGGAAGACTTTCCACTAGATGTTGGAACATTGCTACAGGAACTTGCTTCCATTCAGCCACAAGAGCATTAGTGAGGTCGGGCACTGATGTTGAGCGATTAGGCCCGGCTCACAGTCGGTGTTGCAATGCCAAAGGGGTTCGATGGGATTGAGGTCAGGACATCTACAATGTCATTGTATGCTGTAGTGTTAGGATTTCCCTTCACTGAAACTAAGAGGCCTGAACCATGAAAAACAGCCCTAGACCATTATTCCTCCTCTACCAAACTTTACAGTTAGCACTATGCATTGGGGCAGGTAGCGTTCTCCTGGCATCCCCCAAACCCAGAGTCGGCCGTCGGACTGCCAGATAATGAAGAGTGATTCATAACTCCAGAGAACGCGTTTCCACTGCTCCTGAGTTCAATAGTGGCGAGCTTTACACCACTGCAGCTGACGCATGGCATTGCGCACGGTGATCTTAGGCTTGTGTGCGGCTGCTCTGCCACGGAAAACCATTTCATGAAGCTCCCGATGAACAGTTATTGTGCTGACGTTGCTTCCAGAGGCAGTTTGGAACTCAATAGTGAGCGTTGCAACCGAGGACAGACCATTTTTACCCGCTACAGCTGCTCGGCGGTCCCGTTGTTGCCACGAGGATGGCAGAAGACGCCCAAAGTTGGGTTGAATCCAGCGACAGAAAGTAGATTTTTAGATTTTTTTTAGATTTATGTTTTTAGGTCTATAAGCAAACATTAACCATTCAGAGTTAATGCTTAACCTCAACCATTCAGAGTAAATGCCTAACCTTAAAAATGTGGAATTAATGCCTCAACTTCACCGTAAAAACGTGAACCAATCAAACTTTGACGTTTAAGAAAACATGGCTGAACGTCTCATATAGGATCTCATTTGACAACTCTTTTTGTTGCTGAGAAACATTCCTGTACAGGTAAAGCAGATGATTTCCATAAATTCACAGAAAACTTACACACTGTTATATTGCAGTTTTTGTTCAATTGCTAATTGGTCAAACCTGAAGTCACATGGGTCAAACCTGAAGTCACATGGGTCAAACCTGAAGTCACATTGGTCAAACCTGAAGTCACATGGGTCAAACCTGAAGTCACATGGGTCAAACCTGAAGTCACATGGGTCAAACCTGAAATCACATGGGTCAAACCTGAAGTCACATGGGTCAAACCTGAAGTCACATTGGTCAAACCTGAAGTCACATGGGTCAAACCTGAAGTCACATGGGTCAAACCTGAAGTCACATGGGTCAAACCTGAAGTCACATTGTCAAAACTCTTCACACAGTCAGCGAAAGAGAAGAGTACATTTTCACACAAAATGCATTCAATGACCACATTCCCCTGAAATCCATACCTCTGTTCTCATTTATACTCCAACACCTGCTAAACTATATAAACACACCGTGTCCAAAACTGTTAAAAACACATTCAACACAGAATGATGGTATTTCTGCAGTAACCAGACTGAAACAAATAGAAAATCTCAGCAGAATATTTAATCATTCCAAAACACGGCTCTTTGCAATGTCAGCTGAAAGCCGAACCAAGTGTCCTGTTTTTAGTCTAGTTACCAAACAGATAAAAGACGACAGCTTCGGAATGATTTAGTTTGGAAACATGGATCAAAGAAGACAGGTTGGTGGGGGAAGAAGAGTGTCAGGGAGAGGGAGAGGGAGACAGGTTGGTGGGGAGAGAAGAGTGGCAGGGAGAGGGAGAGGGAGACAGGTTGGTGGGGAAAGAAGAGTGGCAGGGAGAGGGAGACAGGTTGGTGGGGGAAGAAGAGTGGCAGGGAGAGGGAGACAGGTTGGTGGGGAGAGAAGAGTGGCAGGGAGATGGAGAGGGAGACAGGTTGGTGGGGAGAGAAGAGTGGCAGGGAGAGGCAGACAGGTTGGTGGGGAGAGAAGAGTGGTAGGGAGAGGGAGACAGGTTGGTGGGGGAAGAAGAGTGGCAGGGAGAGGGAGACAGGTTGGTGGGGAGAGAAGAGTGTCAGGGAGAGGGAGACAGGTTGGTGGTGGAAGAAGAGTGGCAGGGAGAGGGAGACAGGTTGGTGGGGAGAGAAGAGTGGCAGGGAGAGGGAGACAGGTTGGTGGGGAGAGAAGAGAGGCAGGGAGAGGGAGACAGGTTGGTGGGGAGAGAAGAGTGGCAGGAAGAGGGAGACAGGTTGGTGGGGAGAGAAGAGTGGCAGGGAGAGGGAGACAGGTTGGTGGGGGAAGGAGAGTGGCAGGGAGAGGGAGACAGGTTGGTGGAGAAAGAAGAGTGGCAGGGAGAGGGAGACAGGTTGGTGGGGAGAGAAGAGTGGCAGGGAGAGTGAGACAGGTTGGTGGGGAGAGAAGAGTGGCAGGGAGAGGGAGAGGGAGACAGGTTGGTGGGGAGAGAAGGGTGGCAGGGAGAGGGAGAGGGAGACAGGTTGGTGGGGAGAGAAGAGTGGCAGGGAGAGGGAGACAGGTTGGTGGGGAGAGAAGAGTGGCAGGGAGAGGGAGACAGGTTGGTGGGGAGAGAAGAGTGGCAGGGAGAGGGAGACAGGTTGGTGGGGAGAGAAGAGTGGCAGGGAGAGGGAGAGGGAGACAGGTTGGTGGGGGAAGAAGAGAGGCAGGGAGAGGGAGAGGGAGACAGGTTGGTGGGGAAAGAAGAGTGGCAGGGAGAGGGAGACAGGTTGGTGGGGGAAGAAGAGTGGCAGGGAGAGAGAGACAGGTTGGTGGGGAGAGAAGAGTGGCAGGGAGAGGGAGACAGGTTGGTGGGGGAAGGAGAGTGGCAGGGGGAGGGAGACAGGTTGGTGGAGAAAGAAGAGTGGCAGGGAGAGGGAGACAGGTTGGTGGGGAGAGAAGAGTGGCAGGGAGAGTGAGACAGGTTGGTGGGGAGAGAAGAGTGGCAGGGAGAGGGAGACAGGTTGGTGGGGAGAGAAGAGTGGCAGGGAGAGGAAGTGGGAGACAGGTTGGTGCGGGAAGAAGAGTGGCAGGGAGAGGGAGACAGGTTAGTGGGGAGAGAAAAGTGGTAGGGAGAGGGAGACAGGTTGGTGGGGAGAGAAGGGTGTTAGGGAGAGGGAGACAGGTTGGTGGGGAGAGAAGGGTGGTAGGGAGAGGGAGACAGTTTGCTGGGGAGAGAAGAGTGGTAGGGAGAGGGAGACAGGTTGGTGGGGAGAGAAGAGTGTCAGGGAGATGGAGAGGGAGACAGGTTGGTGGGGAGAGAAGAGTGGCAGGGAGAGGGAGACAGGTTGGTGGGGAGAGAAGAGTGGCAGGGAGAGGGAGACAGATTGGTGGGGGAAGAAGAGTGGCAGGGAGAGGGAGACAGGTTGGTGGGGAGAGAAGAGTGTCAGGGAGAGGGAGACAGGTTGGTGGGGGAAGAAGAGTGGCAGGGAGAGGGAGACAGGTTGGTGGGGGAAGAAGAGTGGCAGGGAGAGGGAGACAGGTTGGTGGGGAGAGAAGAGTGGCAGGGAGAGGGAGACAGTTTGGTGGGGAGAGAAGAGAGGCAGGGAGAGGGAGACAGGTTGGTGGGGAGAGAAGAGTGGCAGGGAGAGGGAGACAGGTTGGTGGGGAGAGAAGAGTGGCAGGGAGAGGGAGACAGGTTGGTGGGGAGAGAAGAGTGGCAGGGAGAGGGAGACAGGTTGGTGGGGAGAGAAGAGTGGCAGGGAGAGGGAGAGGGAGACAGGTTGGTGCGGGAAGAAGAGAAGCACAGGTTGGTGGGGAGAGAAGAGTGGCAGGGAGAGGAAGTGGGAGACAGGTTGGTGGGGAAAGAAGAGTGGCAGGGAGAGGGAGACAGGTTAGTGGGGAGAGAAAAGTGGTAGGGAGAGGGAGACAGGTTGGTGGGGAGAGAAGGGTGGTAGGGAGAGGGAGACAGGTTGGTGGGGAGAGAAGGGTGGTAGGGAGAGGGAGACAGGTTGGTGGGGAGAGAAGAGTGGTAGGGAGAGGGAGACAGGTTGGTGGGGAGAGAAGAGTGTCAGGGAGATGGAGAGGGAGACAGGTTGGTGGGGAGAGAAGAGTGGCAGGGAGAGGGAGACAGGTTGGTGGGGAGAGAAGAGTGGCAGGGAGAGGGAGACAGATTGGTGGGGGAAGAAGAGTGGCAGGGAGAGGGAGACAGGTTGGTGGGGAGAGAAGAGTGTCAGGGAGAGGGAGACAGGTTGGTGGGGGAAGAAGAGTGGCAGGGAGAGGGAGACAGGTTGGTGGGGGAAGAAGAGTGGCAGGGAGAGGGAGACAGGTTGGTGGGGAGAGAAGAGTGGCAGGGAGAGGGAGACAGTTTGGTGGGGAGAGAAGAGAGGCAGGGAGAGGGAGACAGGTTGGTGGGGAGAGAAGAGTGGCAGGGAGAGGGAGACAGGTTGGTGGGGAGAGAAGAGTGGCAGGGAGAGGGAGACAGGTTGGTGGGGAGAGAAGAGTGGTAGGGAGAGGGAGACAGGTTGGTGGGGAGAGAAGAGTGGTAGGGAGAGGGAGACAGGTTGGTGGGGGAAGAAGAGTGGCAGGGAGAGGGAGACAGGTTGGTGGGGAGAGAAGAGTGGGAGGGAGAGGGAGACAGGTTGGTGGGGGAAGGAGAGTGGCAGGGAGAGGGAGACAGGTTGGTGGAGAAAGAAGAGTGGCAGGGAGAGGGAGACAGGTTGGTGGGGAGAGAAGAGTGGCAGGGAGAGTGAGACAGGTTGGTGGGGAGAGAAGAGTGGCAGGGAGAGGGAGACAGGTTGGTGGGGAGAGAAGGGTGGTAGGGAGAGGGAGAGGGAGACAGGTTGGTGGGGAAAGAAGAGTGGCAGGGAGAGGGAGACAGGTTGGTGGGGGAAGAAGAGTGGCAGGGAGAGGGAGACAGGTTGGTGGGGAGAGAAGAGTGGGAGGGAGAGGGAGACAGGTTGGTGGGGGAAGGAGAGTGGCAGGGAGAGGGAGACAGGTTGGTGGAGAAAGAAGAGTGGCAGGGAGAGGGAGACAGGTTGGTGGGGAGAGAAGAGTGGCAGGGAGAGTGAGACAGGTTGGTGGGGAGAGAAGAGTGGCAGGGAGAGGGAGACAGGTTGGTGGGGAGAGAAGAGTGGTAGGGAGAGGGAGAGGGAGACAGGTTGGTGGGGAGAGAAGGGTGGCAGGGAGAGGGAGACAGGTTGGTGGGGAGAGAAGAGTGGCAGGGAGAGGGAGACAGGTTGGTGGGGAGAGAAGAGTGGCAGGGAGAGGAAGTGGGAGACAGGTTGGTGGGGAAAGAAGAGTGGCAGGGAGAGGGAGACAGGTTAGTGGGGAGAGAAAAGTGGTAGGGAGAGGGAGACAGGTTGGTGGGGAGAGAAGGGTGGTAAGGAGAGGGAGACAGGTTGGTGGGGAGAGAAGGGTGGTAGGGAGAGGGAGACAGGTTGGTGGGGAGAGAAGAGTGGTAGGGAGAGGGAGACAGGTTGGTGGGGAGAGAAGAGTGGTAGGGAGAGGGAGACTTGTTGGTGGGGAGAGAAGAGTGGTAGGGAGAGGGAGACAGGTTGGTGGGGGAAGAAGAGTGACAGGGAGAGGGAGACAGGTTGGTGGGGGAAGAAGAGTGGCAGGGAGAGGGAGACAGGTTGGTGGGGAGAGAAAAGTGGCAGGGAGAGGGAGACAGGTTGGTGGGGAGAGAAGAGAGGCAGGGAGAGGGAGACAGGTTGGTGGGGAGAGAAGAGTGGCAGGGAGAGGGAGACAGGTTGGTTGGGAGAGAAGAGTGGCAGGGTGAGGGAGACAGGTTGGTGGGGAGAGAAGAGTGGCAGGGAGAGGGAGACATGTTGGTGGGGAGAGAAGAGTTGCAGGGAGAGGGAGACAGGTTGGTGGGGAGAGAAGGGTGGCAGGGAGAGGGAGACAGGTTGGTGGGGAGAGAAGAGTGGCAGGGAGAGGGAGACAGGTTGGTGGGGAGAGAAGAGTGGCAGGGAGAGGGAGAGGGAGACAGGTTGGTGCGGGAAGAAGAGAAGCAGGGAGAGGGAGAGGGAGACAGGTTGGTGGGGAAAGAAGAGTGGCAGGGAGAGAGAGACAGGTTGGTGGGGGAAGGAGAGTGGCAGGGAGAGGGAGACAGGTTGGTGGAGAAAGAAGAGTGGCAGGGAGAGGGAGACAGGTTGGTGGGGAGAGAAGAGTGGCAGGGAGAGTGAGACAGGTTGGTGGGGAGAGAAGAGTGGCAGGGAGAGGGAGACAGGTTGGTGGGGAGAGAAGAGTGGCAGGGAGAGGGAGAGGGAGACAGGTTGCTGGGGAGAGAAGGGTGGCAGGGAGAGGGAGACAGGTTGGTGGGGAGAGAAGAGTGGCAGGGAGAGGGAGACAGGTTGGTGGGGAGAGAAGAGTGGCAGGGAGAGGAAGTGGGAGACAGGTTGGTGGGGAAAGAAGAGTGGCAGGGAGAGGGAGACAGGTTAGTGGGGAGAGAAAAGTGGTAGGGAGAGGGAGACAGGTTGGTGGGGAGAGAAGGGTGGTAGGGAGAGGGAGACAGGTTGGTGGGGAGAGAAGGGTGGTAGGGAGAGGGAGACAGGTTGGTGGGGAGAGAAGAGTGGTAGGGAGAGGGAGACAGGTTGGTGGGGAGAGAAGAGTGTCAGGGAGATGGAGAGGGAGACAGGTTGGTGGGGAGAGAAGAGTGGCAGGGAGAGGGAGACAGGTTGGTGGGGAGAGAAGAGTGGCAGGGAGAGGGAGACAGATTGGTGGGGGAAGAAGAGTGGCAGGGAGAGGGAGACAGGTTGGTGGGGAGAGAAGAGTGTCAGGGAGAGGGAGACAGGTTGGTGGGGGAAGAAGAGTGGCAGGGAGAGGGAGACAGGTTGGTGGGGGAAGAAGAGTGGCAGGGAGAGGGAGACAGGTTGGTGGGGAGAGAAGAGTGTCAGGGAGAGGGAGACAGTTTGGTGGGGAGAGAAGAGAGGCAGGGAGAGGGAGACAGGTTGGTGGGGAGAGAAGAGTGGCAGGGAGAGGGAGACAGGTTGGTGGGGAGAGAAGAGTGGCAGGGAGAGGGAGACAGGTTGGTGGGGAGAGAAGAGTGGCAGGGAGAGGGAGACAGGTTGGTGGGGATAGAAGAGTTGCAGGGAGAGGGAAACAGGTTGGTGGGGATAGAAGAGTGGCAGGGAGAGGGAGACAGGTTGGTGGGGAGAGAAGAGTGGCAGGGAGAGGGAGAGGGAGACAGGTTGGTGCGGGAAGAAGAGAAGCAGGGAGAGGGAGAGGGAGACAGGTTGGTGGGGAAAGAAGAGTGGCAGGGAGAGGGAGACAGGTTGGTGGGGGAAGAAGAGTGGCAGGGAGAGGGAGACAGGTTGGTGGGGAGAGAAGAGTGGGAGGGAGAGGGAGACAGGTTGGTGGGGGAAGGAGAGTGGCAGGGAGAGGGAGACAGGTTGGTGGAGAAAGAAGAGTGGCAGGGAGAGGGAGACAGGTTGGTGGGGAGAGAAGAGTGGCAGGGAGAGGGAGAGGGAGACAGGTTGGTGCGGGAAGAAGAGAAGCAGGGAGAGGGAGAGGGAGACAGGTTGGTGGGGAAAGAAGAGTGGCAGGGAGAGAGAGACAGGTTGGTGGGGGAAGGAGAGTGGCAGGGAGAGGGAGACAGGTTGGTGGAGAAAGAAGAGTGGCAGGGAGAGGGAGACAGGTTGGTGGGGAGAGAAGAGTGGCAGGGAGAGTGAGTCAGGTTGGTGGGGAGAGAAGAGTGGCAGGGAGAGGGAGACAGGTTGGTGGGGAGAGAAGAGTGGCAGGGAGAGGGAGAGGGAGACAGGTTGCTGGGGAGAGAAGGGTGGCAGGGAGAGGGAGACAGGTTGGTGGGGAGAGAAGAGTGGCAGGGAGAGGGAGACAGGTTGGTGGGGAGAGAAGAGTGGCAGGGAGAGGAAGTGGGAGACAGGTTGGTGGGGAAAGAAGAGTGGCAGGGAGAGGGAGACAGGTTAGTGGGGAGAGAAAAGTGGTAGGGAGAGGGAGACAGGTTGGTGGGGAGAGAAGGGTGGTAGGGAGAGGGAGACAGGTTGGTGGGGAGAGAAGGGTGGTAGGGAGAGGGAGACAGGTTGGTGGGGAGAGAAGAGTGGTAGGGAGAGGGAGACAGGTTGGTGGGGAGAGAAGAGTGTCAGGGAGATGGAGAGGGAGACAGGTTGGTGGGGAGAGAAGAGTGGCAGGGAGAGGGAGACAGGTTGGTGGGGAGAGAAGGGTGGCAGGGAGAGGGAGACAGGTTGGTAGGGAGAGAAGAGTGGCAGGGAGAGGGAGACAGGTTGTTGGGGAGAGAAGAGTGGCAGGGAGAGGGAGACAGGTTGGTGGAGGAAGAAGAGTGGCAGGGAGAGGGAGAGGGAGACAGGTTGGTGGGGAGAGAAGAGAGGTAGGGAGAGGGAGACAGGTTGGTGGGGAAGAAGAGTGGCAGGGAGAGGGAGAGGGAGACAGGTTGGTGGGGAGAGAAGAGTAGCAGGGAGAGGGAGACAGGTTGGTGGGGGAAGGAGAGTGGCAGGGAGAGGGAGACAGGTTGGTGGAGAAAGAAGAGTGGCAGGGAGAGGGAGACAGGTTGGTGGGGAGAGAAGAGTGGCAGGGAGAGGGAGACAGGTTGGTGGGGAGAGAAGAGAGGCAGGGAGAGGGAGACAGGTTGGTGGGGAGAGAAGAGTGGCAGGGAGAGGGAGACAGGTTGGTGGGGGAAGGAGAGTGGTAGGGACAGGGAGACAGGTTGGTGGGGGAAGAAGAGTGACAGGGAGAGGGAGACAGGTTGGTGGGGGAAGAAGAGTGGCAGGGAGAGGGAGAGGGAGACAGGTTGGTGGGGAGAGAAGAGAGGCAGGGAGAGGGAGACAGGTTAGTGGGGAAGAAGAGTGGCAGGGAGAGGGAGAGGGAGACAGGTTGGTGGGGAGAGAAGGGTGGCAGGGAGAGGGAGACAGGTTGGTGGGGATAGAAGAGTGACAGGGAGAGGGAGACAGGTTGGTGGGGATAGAAGAGTGGTAGGGAGAGGGAGACAGGTTGGTGGGGAGAGAAGGGTGGTAGGGAGAGGGAGACAGGTTGGTGGGGAGAGAAGGGTGGTAGGGTGAGGGAGACAGGTTGGTGGGGAGAGAAGAGTGGTAGGGAGAGGGAGACAGGTTGGTGGGGAGAGAAGAGTGGTAGGGAGAGGGAGACAGGTTGGTGGGGAGAGAAGAGTGGTAGGGACAGGGAAACAGGTTGGTGGGGGAAGAAGAGTGACAGGGAGAGGGAGACAGGTTGGTGGGGGAAGAAGAGTGGCAGGGAGAGGGAGAGGGAGACAGGTTGGTGGGGAGAGAAGAGAGGTAGGGAGAGGGAGACAGGTTGGTGGGGAAGAAGAGTGGCAGGGAGAGGGAGAGGGAGACAGGTTGGTGGGGAGAGAAGAGTGGTAGGGAGAGGGAGACAGGTTGGTGGGGAGAGAAGAGAGGTAGGGAGAGGGAGACAGGTTGGTGGGGAAGAAGAGTGGCAGGGAGAGGGAGAGGGAGACAGGTTGGTGGGGAGAGAAGAGTAGCAGGGAGAGGGAGACAGGTTGGTGGGGGAAGGAGAGTGGCAGGGAGAGGGAGACAGGTTGGTGGAGAAAGAAGAGTGGCAGGGAGAGGGAGACAGGTTGGTGGGGAGAGAAGAGTGGCAGGGAGAGGGAGACAGGTTGGTGGGGAGAGAAGAGAGGCAGGGAGAGGGAGACAGGTTGGTGGGGAGAGAAGAGTGGCAGGGAGAGGGAGACAGGTTGGTGGGGGAAGGAGAGTGGTAGGGACAGGGAGACAGGTTGGTGGGGGAAGAAGAGTGACAGGGAGAGGGAGACAGGTTGGTGGGGGAAGAAGAGTGGCAGGGAGAGGGAGAGGGAGACAGGTTGGTGGGGAGAGAAGAGAGGCAGGGAGAGGGAGACAGGTTAGTGGGGAAGAAGAGTGGCAGGGAGAGGGAGAGGGAGACAGGTTGGTGGGGAGAGAAGGGTGGCAGGGAGAGGGAGACAGGTTGGTGGGGATAGAAGAGTGACAGGGAGAGGGAGACAGGTTGGTGGGGATAGAAGAGTGGTAGGGAGAGGGAGACAGGTTGGTGGGGAGAGAAGGGTGGTAGGGAGAGGGAGACAGGTTGGTGGGGAGAGAAGGGTGGTAGGGTGAGGGAGACAGGTTGGTGGGGAGAGAAGAGTGGTAGGGAGAGGGAGACAGGTTGGTGGGGAGAGAAGAGTGGTAGGGAGAGGGAGACAGGTTGGTGGGGAGAGAAGAGTGGTAGGGACAGGGAAACAGGTTGGTGGGGGAAGAAGAGTGACAGGGAGAGGGAGACAGGTTGGTGGGGGAAGAAGAGTGGCAGGGAGAGGGAGAGGGAGACAGGTTGGTGGGGAGAGAAGAGAGGCAGGGAGAGGGAGACAGGTTAGTGGGGAAGAAGAGTGGCAGGGAGAGGGAGAGGGAGACAGGTTGGTGGGGAGAGAAGGGTGGCAGGGAGAGGGAGACAGGTTGGTGGGGGAAGAAGAGTGGCAGGGAGTGGGAGACAGGTTGGTGGGGAGAGAAGAGTGGCAGGGAGAGGGAGACAGGTTGGTGGGGAGAGAAGAGTGGCAGGGAGAGGGAGACAGGTTGGTGGGGAGAGAAGAGTGGCAGGGAGAGTGAGACAGGTTGGTGGGGAGAGAAGAGTGGCAGGGAGAGGGAGACAGGTTGGTGGGGGAAGGAGAGTGGCAGGGAGAGGGAGACAGGTTGGTGGAGAAAGAAGAGTGGCAGGGAGAGGGAGACAGGTTGGTGGGGGAAGAAGAGTGGCAGGGAGAGGGAGACAGGTTGGTGGGGGAAGAAGAGTGGCAGGGAGAGGGAGACAGGTTGGTGGGGAGAGAAGAGTGGCAGGGAGAGGGAGACAGGTTGGTGGGGAGAGAAGAGTGGCAGGGAGAGGGAGACAGGTTGGTGGGGAGAGAAGAGTGGCAGGGAGAGGGAGACAGGTTGGTGGGGAGAGAAGAGTGGCAGGGAGAGGGAGACAGGTTGGTGTGGAGAGAAGAGTGGCATGGAGAGGGAGAGGGAGACAGGTTGGTGGGGAGAGAAGGGTGGCAGGGAGAGGGAGACAGGTTGGTGGGGAGAGAAGAGTGGCAGGGAGAGGGAGACAGGTTGTTGAGGAGAGAAGAGTGGCAGGGAGAGGGAGACAGGTTGGTTGAGGAAGAAGAGTGGCAGGGAGAGGGAGAGGGAGACAGGTTGGTGGGGAGAGAAGAGTGGCAGGGAGAGGGAGACAGGTTGGTGGGGAGAGAAGAGTGGCAGGGAGAGGGAGACAGGTTGGTGGGGAGAGAAGAGTGGCAGGGAGAGGGAGACAGGTTGGTGGGGAGAGAAGAGTAGCAGGGAGAGGGAGACAGGTTAGTGGGGAGAGAAGAGTGGCAGGGAGAGGGAGAGTGAGACAGGTTGGTGGGGGAAGAAGATAGGCTGGGAGAGGGAGAGGGAGACTGGTTGGTGGGGAGAGAAGAGTGGCAGGGAGAGGGAGACAGGTTGGTGGGGAGAGAAGAGTGGCAGGGAGAGGGAGACAGGTTGGTGGGGAGAGAAGAGTGGCAGGGAGAGGGAGACAGGTTGGTGGGGGAAGGAGAGTGGCAGGGAGAGGGAGACAGGTTGGTGGAGAAAGAAGAGTGGCAGGGAGAGGGAGACAGGTTGGTGGGGAGAGAAGAGTGGCAGGGAGAGGGAGACAGGTTGGTGGGGAGAGAAGAGTGGCAGGGAGAGGGAGACAGGTTGGTGGGGAGAGAAGAGTGGCAGGGAGAGGGAGACAGGTTGGTGGGGGAAAGAAGAGTGGCAGGGAGAGGGAGACAGGTTGGTGGGGAGAGAAGAGTGGCAGGGAGAGGGAGACAGGTTGGTGGGGAGAGAAGAGTGGCAGGGAGAGGGAGACAGGTTGGTGGGGAGAGAAGAGTGGCAGGGAGAGGGAAACAGGTTGGTGGGGATAGAAGAGTGGCAGGGAGAGGGAGACAGGTTGGTGGGGAGAGAAGAGTGGCAGGGAGAGGGAGACAGGTTGGTGGGGAGAGAAGAGTGGCAGGGAGAGGGAGACAGGTTGGTGGGGGAAAGAAGAGTGGCAGGGAGAGGGAGACAGGTTGGTGGGGAGAGAAGAGTGGCAGGGAGAGGGAGACAGGTTGGTGGGGAGAGAAGAGTGGCAGGGAGAGGGAGACAGGTTGGTGGGGAGAGAAGAGTGGCAGGGAGAGGGAAACAGGTTGGTGGGGATAGAAGAGTGGCAGGGAGAGTGAGACAGGTTGGTGGGGAGAGAAGAGTGGCAGGGAGAGGGAGACAGTTTGGTGGGGAGAGAAGAGAGGCAGGGAGAGGGAGACAGGTTGGTGGGGAGAGAAGAGTGGCAGGGAGAGGGAAACAGGTTGGTGGGGATAGAAGAGTGGCAGGGAGAGGGAAACAGGTTGGTGGGGATAGAAGAGTGGCAGGGAGAGGGAAACAGGTTGGTGGGGATAGAAGAGTGGCAGGGAGAGGGAGACAGCGTGGAGGACAAAGGAGAGGAAGACCAAGAGAAGTGGTCTCTGATGAGACGAGGGACATAATTACTGACCTTTGTAAACCATGGTCTCTCTTTGAGAGAGCGTTCAACAGTTGCATCAATAGTACGAATTTTCCGTCAAAACAACATGTTGAGATGTGCTTCCTTCCAATGATAATTGAACTACATATCACAGTACAATACAGTATTTTCACATTTTTACATGTACTGACATTTTTAAATATATTGATTGTTTTGTTTTATTAGGATCCAAAAGGTTGCCTCCCACAGGAAGGAGAGGCAGAATATGATCAGATCCACAGGAAATTGCCATTGTTGACATGGTAATTGGCAACAATGCAATAAAACTGTGGGAAATTCGGGACAGAGTGCTGGCAGACAATAACACTTTTGGGAATGTGATTACGGTCAGCACAACGACAACAGAGAAACATAGTATAAGGAGGAAACAGTTGTACCCTTTGAGAGAAACGGTGAACGTGTGAAAAAACTCAGTATCACTATGTCCTGGTAAGATGTCTGTCCAATAACCAAACAGGGTACATATATCACACCCTGATCCGTTTCACCTGTCTTGTGATTGTCTCCTCCCCCTCCAGGTGTCGCTTATTTTCCCCAGTGTATTTATCCCTGTGTTTCCTGTCTCCCTGTACCAGTGTATTTATCCCTGTGTTTCCTGTCTCTCTGTGCCAGTGTATTTATCCCTGTGTTCCCTGTCTCTCTGTACCAGTGTATTTATCCCTGTGTTTCCTGTCTCTCTGTACCAGTGTATTTATCCCTGTGTTTCCTGTCTCTCTGTACCAGTGTATTTATCCCTGTGTTTCCTGTCTCTCTGTACCAGTGTATTTATCCCTGTACCAGTGTATTTATCCCTGTACCAGTGTATTTATCCCTGTGTTTCCTGTCTCTCTGTGCCAGTGTATTTATCCCTGTGTTTTCTGTCTCTCTGTACCAGTGTATGTATCCCTGTGTTTCCTGTCTCCCTGTACCAGTGTATTTATCCCTGTGTTTCCTGTCTCTCTGTGCCATTGTATTTATCCCGGTGTTTCCTGTCTCCCTGTACCAGTGTATTTATCCCTGTGTTTCCTGTCTCTCTGTGCCAGTGTATTTATCCCGGTGTTTCCTGTCTCTCTGTACCAGTGTATTTATCCCTGTGTTTCCTGTCTCTCTGTGCCAGTGTATTTATCCCTGTGTTTCCTGTCTCCCTGTACCAGTGTATTTATCCCTGTGTTTCCTGTCTCTCTGTGCCAGTGTATTTATCCCTGTGTTTCCTGTCTCCCTGTACCAGTGTATTTATCCCTGTGTTTCCGGTCTCCCTGTACCAGTGTATTTATCCCTGTGTTTCCTGTCTCTCTGTGCCAGTTCATTTTGTATGTTTTTTAAATCAACCAGCGGTTTTCAGTACTCCTGCTTCTATTCTCTTTTTCCTCCCTGTTTTGTTTTTTTGCCCCTTGCCTGTTTTCTGGACTCCGTACCCGCCTGCCTGACCAGACTGCCTGCCCTGACCTCGAGCCTGCCTCCCACTCTGTACCCGCCTGCCTGACCATTCTGCCTGCCCTGACCTCGAGCCTGCCTCCCACTCTGTACCCGCCTGCCTGACCATTCTGCCTGCCCTGACCTCGAGCCTGCCTCCCACTCTGTACCCGCCTACCTGACCATTCTGCCTGCCCTGACCTCGAGCCTGCCTCCCACTCTGTACCTCCTGGACTCTGTACCCGCCTGCCTGACCATTCTGCCTGCCCTGCCCTCGAGCCTGCCTCCCACTCTGTACCTCCTGGACTCTGAACTGGTTTTGACCTTTTGCCTGTCCACGACAAGTCGTTGGCTGATTTCGCCTCACTGCAAACCTGTCCTCACCTGGCACAACCCTTCCATAGAGGTCATCCAGGAATGATATGAGACGCTCGGTGTTGTACGGCCAAATTAGCGGTTTGTGTGACAGCAATCCAACAGAGGATATTGCTGCACACATTGTGATGTTGGCACCCCTCTGGCCCGGGACATCCACTGTGGCTCTATTCCCAAACACATTCCTTCCTCGCCACCGTGTTTTGGCCGAGTTGAAACCAGCCTCATTCACAAAAATGAATACGTGGGGTGTTTGCCTGGCTTCAATCTCCAAGACTCTCTAAAATATATCCACAAGGCAACATAAGAGTTAGGCTATTACGGTAGTTTACATTATACCTTAAAACATGCCGCAGTGTGTCTCTGCCCTGTTTGGTTTTTGCTCAAAACCAGTTCTGTATTTTATAGTCATCTTACCTGGATATATTGGTTCCTGGGTTGCTTGACTCGTTCCTCTGCTTCATCCTGACTTGATGTTGTCTCAGGACTCATCGTAATGCTTACATTGTGAATATTTCTAAATGTAATGTTGTCTGCCAACAATCTCTGTGAGTTTTATGCCATTGTTTCTGATGAACATATTAACGATTGCAGTTTCCTGCACAGCAGTGAAAATCCTACCTCTCCCACCTGTGGGAGGTAACCGTTGGGTCCTAAGCAGAAGTACAACAATAATTACACACCAGTGGGTTTGGAGGCTTGGCTCAATTTACTTCTGTAATGTGCAGTTCAGTCAGAAGCCTTTGCAGAATGCACATCTTACCTGATGTTTTGACAGAAATGTCTCATAATAGATGCCACTGTTGAGACCAGCCTCTCTCATTGATAGATCATGATTTGTTACATGATCATGTATAGTAGCCCTAATCTCATCTGAGACGACAGCTCTTGATCTTCCTCTGTCTTCTTCTTCTTCTTTTACACACACATATACGTACTCCTCTCCCTTTTTAAAATTGTATTATTTTATTTGTTTTAGTTCACCTCTATTTCACCAGGTACAAAAACAAGTTCTCATTTACAACTGCGACCTGGCCAAGATAAAGCAAAGCAGTGAGACACAAACAACAACACAGAGTTACACATGGAGTAAACAAACATACAGTCAATAACACAATAGAAACATCTGTATACAGTGTGTGCAAATGCCATGAGGATGTAAGGCAATAAATAGGCCAATAGTGGCGAAGTAATTACAATTTAACAATTTAAACTGGAGTGATATTTGTGCAGATGAGGATGTGCAGGTAGAAATACTGGTGTGCAAACGAGCACAAAAACAAAAACAAATATGGGGATGAGATAGGTAGTTGGTTGGAGGGGCAATTTACAGATGGGTTGTGTACAGCTGCAGTGATTGGTTAGCTGCTCTGACAGGTGACGCTTAAAGTTAGTGAGGAAGATATAAGTCTCCAACTTCAGTGATCTTTGCAGTTCGTTCCAGTCATTGGCAGCAGAGAACTGGAAGGAAAGGCGGCCAAAGGAAGAATTGGTTTTGGGGGTGACCAGAGAGATATACCTGCTGGAGCACGTGCTACAGGTGGGTGTTGCTATTGTGACCAGTGAGCTTAGAAAAGGCAGAGCTTTACCTAGCAAAGACTTATAGATGACCTGGAGCCAGTGGGTTTGGCGACAAATATTTATTTTAATTTTATTTTATTTCACCTTTATTTAACCAGGTAGGCTAGTTGAGAACAAGTTCTCATTTACAACTGCGACCTGACCAACATAAAGCAAAGCAGTGAGACACAAAGAACAACACAGAGTTACACATGGAGTAAAACAAACATACAGTCAATAATACAGTAGAAAAATAAGTCTATATACAATGTGAGCAAGTGAGGTGAGATAAGGAGGGATAAAGAGAGGATGGAGAGGGGGATAGGAAGGGAAGGAGGGTTTGAGAGAGGATGGAATGGAGAGGGGAGGGAGGTAAAGGCAAAAAAAGGCCATGGTGGCAAAGTAAATACAATATAGCAAGTAAAACACTGGAATGGTAGATGTGCAGTGGAAGTATGTGCAAGGTAGAGATAGAAATAATGGGGTGCAAAGAAGCAAAATAAATAAATAATTAATCAAATAAAATAAATACAGTAGGGAAAGAGGTAGTTGTTTGGGCTAAATTATAAAATAATGGGGTGCAAAGGAACAAAAATAAATAAATACAGTAGGAGAAGAGGTAGTTGTAAATTATAGATGGGCTATGTACAGGTGCAGCAATCTGTGAGCTGCTCTGACAGCTGGTGCTTAAAGCTAGTGAGGGAGATAAGTGTTTCCAGTTTCAGAGATTTTTGTAGTTCGTTCCTGTCATTGGCAGCAGAGAACTGGAAGGAGAGGCGGCCAACGGAAGAATTGGTTTTGGGGGTGACCAGAGAGACCAGCAGCATACCACCCTGCATACCACTGCGAGTTTGCTTCTGAAGCTAAGCAGGGTTGATCCTGGTCAGTTCCTGGATGGGAGACCAGATGCTGCTGGAAGTGGTGTTGGAGGGCCAGTAGGAGGCACTCTTTCCTCTGGTCTAAAAAATATCCCAATACCCCAGGCCAGTGATTGAGGACGCTGTCCTGTGTAGGGTGCAGTCCTTCGGATGGGACGTTAAACAGGTGTCTTGACTCTCTGAGGTCATTAAAGATCCCATGGCACTTATCGTAAGAGTAGGGGTGTTAACCCTGGTGTCCTGGCTAAATTCCCAATCTGGCCCTCACAGTTACCTAATAATCCCCAGTTTACAATTGGCTCATTCATCCCCTCCTCTGTAACTATTCCCCAGGTCGTTGCTGTAAATGAGAATGTGTTCTCAGTCAACTTACCTGGTAAAATAATGGAAGAAATAAGAGATATACCTGCTGGAGCGCGTGCTACAGGTGGGTGCTGCTATGGTGACCAGTGAGCTGAGATCTACACCATTGTTATATACTGAGAAAAGAGTTGGCCCAAGAATTGAACCCTGTTGCACCCCCATAGAGACTGCCAGAGGTCCAGGCAACAATTTGACACGCTAAACTCTCTGAGAAGACTTTTGTGAGGCAGTCATTTGAGAAACCAAGGCTCTCCCAGCCAATATTCTTCCTCTGGCTGGGTCCATGTTTACATTACAGTACAGCATTATTCCTAAAATGCCCCCTTTTGTATAGATGGTAATGAAATTGAAAGACTAACAACTGTGTAGGTGTTCAGCTACAATGGGAATCAGCTGTGGTTGGTCTAATTGTTTTGATAGTATTTATTTTTTAGATATGGAATATATTTCAATACGGTATTACTGTAGAAGTGTAGCAAATTGCTGTCTTATTCAATTGTGTGTTATGTTAGGTTTTGAACTTAAGTTTAACAGTTTTGAAATTGGCCTGTAGGTACACAGAGTTTTGAACAAGAGCACCTGAAAAAGACCTGTAACAGTATTGCCTAATTTCATCCAGTTTTACAACCAACAATCCAATCCTGTTTATACAGAATTATTTTGCTGCGACAAAACTGGTCAAATTAAGATCCTACACCTGAGCTGTATAAGTCCAACTTCCAAACAACTCAATGTGAGTAGACCTAATGTACAACATTCGTCTAAACATTCCTTGACGCCAGAGTTCACTCAACTGTCATGATATTTACAAATTCATGATTACCACCGTGTCACAGGTCACCTGCCAATCAGGGTCGAGAGGAACACACGTCACCGGGAAGTTGAGTAGTTTCTGAATTATTAATTGGTTTGAAAGACCAAAACAAAATGGCTTCTCTGCTGATATTTGTGTTCCATTCCATACCTGGGCCTTCCCTTCTCTTTGTTACCATGGAAGCACAATATTAGCATATAATCTTCACATTTAGCTGCAGCTGTGTTTAGCACCTTTAGTTTGAGAAACCATTGATAAGGGATCTGCTCCAATAGGGATCTGCTCCAATAGGTATCTGCTCCAATAGGTATCTGCTCCAATAGGTATCTGCTCCAATAGGTATCTGCTCCAATAGGTATCTGCTCCAATAGGGATCTGCTCCAATAGGGATCTGCTCCAATAGGTATCTGCTCCAATAGGGATCTGCTCCAATAGGGATCTGCTCCTATAGGTATCTGCTCCAATAGGTATCTGCTCCAATAGGGATCTGCTCCAACAGGGATCTGCTCCAATAGGGATCTGCTCCAATAGGTATCTGCTCCAATAGGGATCTGCTCCAATAGGGATCTGCTCCAATAGGGATCTGCTCCTCTCAGCACCAGTGGACAGGTGTGAAGACAGCAGCGATTTAATGGCAACTAAAAGCACAGCTGAGGTTATGGAGATAATAAACACTGTTCATAGTAAGGTGTGTTATGATCTGATTAGCCCCGTTTCAGGCCTAGTCGCACCGTGATGACCTCAGAGTAAAGTGGTTATGGTCTGATAAGCCCTGTCTCAAGCCTAGTCGCACCGTGATGACCTCAGAGTAAGGTGTGTTATGGTCTGATTAGCCTAGTTTCAGGCCTAGTCGCACCGTGATGACCTCAGAGTAAGGTGTGTTATGGTCTGATAAGCCCTGTCTCAGGCCTAGTCGCACCATGATGACCTCAGAGTAAGGTGTGTTATGGTCTGATAAGCCCTGTCTCAGGCCTAGTCGCACCGTGATGACCTCAGAGTAAGGTGTGTTATGGTCTGATTAGCCTAGTTTCAGGCCTAGTCACACCGTGATGACCTCAGAGTAAGGTGTGTTATGGTCTGATTAGCCTAGTTTCAGGCCTAGTCGCACCGTGATGACCTCAGAGTAAGGTGTGTTATGGTCTGATAAGCCCTGTCTCAGGCCTAGTCGCACCATGATGACCTCAGAGTAAGGTGTGTCATGGTCTGACAATCCCTGTCCGTGTTCGGGAGCATCAAAACCGTGATGTGTCATGGTCTGATAAGCCCTGTCTCAGGCCTAGTCGCACCGTGATGACCTCAGAGTAAGGTGTGTCATGGTCTGATAAGCCCTGTCTCAGGCCTAGTCGCACCGTGATGACCTCAGAGTAAGGTGTGTCATGGGTAAATTGTAAATGACTGACTGATCTACAAAACAAGTCGTTATTTATGATGCAAGGTGATTAGCAAAACAGTCAGTCACACAGGAGGCTGGTGCTACGTTAATTAGGGAGGACGGGGCTCGTGGTAATGGCTGGAGCGGAATGGGTGGAATGGTATCAAATACATTAAACACAAGAGGCTGGTGGCACCTTAATCGTGGAGGACAGGGCTCGTGGTAATGGCTGGAGCGGAATAGGTGGAATGGTATCAAATACATTAAACACAAGAGGCTGGTGGCACCTTAATCGTGGAGGACGGGGCTCGTGGTAATGGCTGGAGCGGAATGGGTGGAATGGTATCAAATACATTAAACACAAGAGGCTGGTGGCACCTTAATCGTGGAGGACAGGGCTCGTGGTAATGGCTGGAGCGGAATGGGTGGAATGGTATCAAATACATTAAACACAAGAGGCTGGTGGCACCTTAATCGTGGAGGACGGGGCTCGTGGTAATGGCTGGAGCGGAATGGGTGGAATGGTTTCAAATACATTAAACACAGGAGGCTGGTGGCACCTTAATCGTGGAGGACGGGGCTCGTGATAATGGCTGGAGCGGAATGGGTGGAATGGTATCAAATACATTAAACACATGATTTCCATTCGCTCCGTTACGACCATTATTATGAGCCGTCCTCCCTTCAGCAGCCTCCTGTCGAGCGGTCGCCTGCACCCTGATGACCTTATAGTTAGGGAGATAACGCTGACAGAACAGTCTCCCGATGTCAAATTACCAAAGGAAGCCATTTTGATTTGTCCAGGTCTACCATTAACTTCTGAAGCCCTAAAATGGTGGATCACATAAAAACCTAGTTTCCAAAAACCAACCAAGGCTAAATGTTTCTCACTTTCTCTGGTCTATTAAAGCGGTAGATTGAAATATGGTGACAGTTTATGGGGTTACATGAATATCATATTTTATATGTTTATGTTCCCTCTCTCTCTCTCTCTCTCTCTCTTTCTCTCTCTTTATCTCTCTCATTCTCCCTCTGACGCTCTCTCTCTCTTCTCTCTCTCTGATGCTCTCTCTGATGCTCGCTCTCTCTCTCTCTCAACATCAATTTCTATTTCTATTTAATGGGCTTTGTTGGGAAACATATGTTTACAATGCCAAAGCAAGTGAAATAGAAAACAAACAAACAAAAGTTAAGTAAACAATAAAAAATGAACAGCAAACAATTACACAATCTCTCTGTCTCTATATCTCTCTTGTCCTCTGTCTCCCTCTCTCTCTCTCTTTGACTGTCAATTCAATTCAATTCAATTCAAGGGCTTTATTGGCATGGGAAACATGTGTTAACATTGCCAAAGCAAGTGAGGTAGACAACATACAAAGTTAATATATAAAGTGAAAAACAACAAAAATTAAAAGTAAACATTACACATACAGAGGTTTCAAAACAGTAAAGACATTACAAATGTCATATTATATATATATATACACAGTGTTTTAACAATGTACAAATGGTTAAAGGACACAAGATAAAATAAATAAGCATAAATATGGGTTGTATTTACAATGGTGTGTGTTCTTCACTGGTTGCCCTTTTCTCGTGGCAACAGGTCACAAATCTTGCTGCTGTGATGGCACACTGTGGAATTTCACCCAGTAGATATGGGAGTTTTTCAAATTTGGATTTGTTTTCGAATTCTTTGTGGATCTGTGTAATCTGAGGGAAATATGTCTCTCTAATATGGTCATACTTTGGGCAGGAGGTTAGGAAGTGCAGCTCAGTTTCCACCTCATTTTGTGGGCAGTGAGCACATAGCCTGTCTTCTCTTGGGAGCCATGTCTGCCTACGGCGGCCTTTCTCAATAGCAAGGCTATGCTCACTGAGTCTGTACATAGTCAAAGCTTTCCTTAGTTTTGGGTCAGTCACAGTGGTCAGGTATTCTGCCGCTGTGTACTCTCTGTTTAGGGCCAAATAGCATTCTAGTTTGCTCTGTTTTTTTGTTAATTCTTTCCAATGTGTCAAGTAATTATCTTTTTGTTTTCTCATGATTTGGTTGGGTCTAATTGTGCTGTTGTCCTGGGGCTCTGTAGGGTGTGTTTGTGTTTGTGAACAGAGCCCCAGGACCAGCTTGCTTAGGGGACTCTTCTCCAGGTTCATCTCTCTGTAGGTGATGGCTTTGTTATGGAAGGTTTGTGAATCACTTCCTTTTAGGTGGTTGTAGAATTTAACGGCTCTTTTCTGGATTTTGATAATTAGTGGGTATCGGCCTAATTCTGCTCTGCATGCATTATTTGGTGTTCTACGTTGTACACGGAGGATATTTTTGCAGAATTCTGCGTGCAGAGTCTCAATTTGGTGTTTGTCCCATTTTGTGAAGTCTTGGTTGGTGAGCGGACCCCAGACCTCACAACCATAAAGGGCAATGGGCTCTATGACTGATTCAAGTATTTTTAGCCAAATCCTAATTGGTATGTTGAAATTTATGTTTCTTTTGATGGCATAGAATGCCCTTCTTGCCTTGTCTCTCAGATCGTTCACAGCTTTGTGGAAGTTACCTGTGGCGCTGATGTTTAGGCCAAGGTATGTATAGTTTTTTGTGTGCTCTAGGGCAACAGTGTCTAGATGGAATTTGTGTTTGTGGTCCTGGTGACTGGACCTTTTTTGGAACACCATTATTTTGGTCTTACTGAGATTTACTGTCAGGGCCCAGGTCTGACAGAATCTGTGCATACAATCTAGGTGCTGCTGTAGGCCCTCCTTGGTTGGTGACAGAAGCACCAGATCATCGGCAAACAGCAGACATTTGACTTCGGATTCTAGCAGGGGGAGGCCGGGTGCTGCCGACTTTTCTAGTGCCCGCGCCAATTCGTGGATATATATGTTGAAGAGGGTGGGACTTAAGCTGCATCCCTGTCTAACCCCACGACCCTGTGTGAAGAAATGTGTGTGTTTTTTGCCAATTTTAACCGCACACTTGTTGTTTGTGTACATGGATTTTATAATGTTGTATGTTTTACCCCCAACACCACTTTCCATCAGTTTGTATAGCAGACCCTCATGCCAGATTGAGTCGAAGGCTTTTTTTAAATCAACAAAGCATGAGAAGACTTTGCCTTTGTTTTGGTTTGTTTGGTTGTCAATTAGGGTGTGCAGGGTGAATACATGGTCTGTTGTACGGTAATTTGGTAAAAAGCCAATTTGACATTTGCTCAGTACATTGTTTTCATTGAGGAAATGTACGAGTCTGCTGTTAATAATAATGCAGAGGATTTTCCCAAGGTTACTGTTGACACATATTCCACGGTAGTTATTGGGGTCAAATTTGTCTCCACTTTTGTGGATTGGGGTGATCAGTCCTTGGTTCCAAATATTGGGGAAGATGCCAGAGCTAAGTATGATGTTAAAGAGTTTTAGTATAGCCAATTGGAATTTGTTGTCTGTATATTTGATCATTTCATTGAGGATACCATCAACACCACAGGCCTTTTTGGGTTGGAGGGTTTTTATTTTGTCCTGTAACTCATTCAATGTAATTGGAGAATCCAGTGGGTTCTGGTAGTCTTTAATAGATGATTCTAAGATCTGTATTTGATCATGTATATGTTTTTGCTCTTTATTCTTTGTTATAGAGCCAAAAAGATTGGAGAAGTGGTTTACCCATACATCTCCATTTTGGATAGATAATTCTTCGTGTTGTTGTTTGTTTAGTGTTTTCCAATTTTCCCAGAAGTGGTTAGAGTCTATGGATTCTTCAATTGCATTGAGCTGATTTCTGACATGCTGTTCCTTCTTTTTCCGTAGTGTATTTCTGTATTGTTTTAGTGATTCACCATAGTGAAGGCGTAGACTCAGGTTTTTCGGGTCTCTATGTTTTTGTTTGGACAGGTTTCTCAATTTCTTTCTTAGATTTTTGCATTCTTCATCAAACCATTTGTCATTATTGTTAATTTTCTTCGGTTTTCTATTTGAGATTTTTAGATTTGATAGGGAAGCTGAGAGGTCAAATATACTGTTAAGATTTTCTACTGCCAAGTTTACACCTTTACTATTACAGCGGAACGTTTTACCCAGGAAATGGGACTGTCTCTAGCTCTCTCTGACTCTCTCTTTTTGTCTCTCTTTCTCTCTGTCTCTCTCTCTCTCTCTGTCTCTCTGTCTGTCTCTCTCTCTGTCTGTCTCTCTGTCTGTCTCTCTGTCTGTCTCTCTCTCTCTCTCTCTGTCTCTCTCTGACTGTCTCTCTGTCTGTCTCTCTGTCTGTCTCTCTGTCTGTCTCTCTCTCTCTCTCTCTCTCTCTCTCTCTCTGTCTCTGTCTCTCTCTGACTGTCTCTCTCTGACTGTCTCTCTGTCTTTCTCTCTGTCTGTCTCTCTGTCTGTCTCTCTCTCTCTGTCTCTGTCTCTCGCTCGCTCTGACTGTCTCTCTGACTGTCTCTCTCTCTCTCAATTCAATTGAAAGAGCTTTATTGGCATGGGAAACCTATGTTTACATTAACAAAGCAAGAGAAACAGATCATAAACAAGAGTGAAATAAACAAATAAACAATAAACAACATTACACTCACAAAAGTTCCAAAAGAATAAAGACATTTCAAATGTCATATTATGTCTATATACAGTGTTGCAATGATGTACAAATAGTTAAAGTTCAAAAGGGGAAAATAAATAAACATAAATATGGGTTGTATTTACAATGGTGTTTGTTCTTCACTGGTTGCCCTTTTCTTGTGGCAACAGGTCACACATCTTGTTGCTGTGATGTCACTGTGGTATTTCATCCAGTAGATATGGGATTTAATTTTGGGTCAGTCACAGTGGTCAGGTATTCTGCCACTGCGTACATCTCTGTTTAGGGCCAAATAGCGTTCTAGTTTGCTCTGTTTTTTTGTTAATTCTTTCCAATGTGTCAAGTAATTATCTTTTGTTTTCTCATGATTTGGTTGGGTCTAATTGTGTGGCTGTCTGTGGCTCTGTTTGTGTTTGTGAACAGAGCCCCAGGATCAGCTAGCTTATGTGACTCTTCTCCAGGTGCATCTCTCTGTAGAAGATGGCTTTGTTATGGAATAAAGCAGAAAGATGCCGACAGAGATGGTCGCTTCGAGTTCTTAGGAAACTTTCCCCAAGCGGATCCTCAATTTGGAACACCACCCAGGACAATGGATCAACGGCGCCGCAGAAGGGGCTGATGGAGCGGCCTTCTGGTCAGGCTCCATAGACGGGCACATTGCTCCCGAGTACTATTAGCCAATGTCCAGTCTCTTGACAACAAGGCAGACGAAATTTGAGCAAGGGTTACCTTCCAGAGAGACCTCAGAGATTGTAACATTCTCTGTTTCATAGAAACATGGCTCTCTCTCTAGGTATGTTGTCGGAATCGGATCAGCCACCGGGCTTCTCCGTGCATTGCGCCGACATAGATAAAAATCTCTGGGAAGAGGAAGGGCGGGGGTGTATTCTTCATGATTAACAACTCATGGTGTAATCATAACGACACACAGAAACTCAAGTGCTTCTGCTCACCCACTCACTTCCTTACAATCAAATGCCGGCCATTTTACCTACCAAGAGAATTCTCATCAGTTATAGTCACAGCTGTACATTCCCCCTCAAGCAAACACCAAGGGTGCATTTATTGTAGCTGGGGATTTTAACTAAGCAAATTTTACAACAACTAAATTCTATCAGCATATTGATTGCACTACGTGCAGGGGTAATACACTCGACCACTGCTACTCTAACTTCAGCAATGCATACAAAGCCCCGCCCTCCCTTCGGCAAATCCGACCACGATGCCATCTTGCTCCTACTGTCTTATAGGCAGAAACTCAAACAGGATGTACCAGTGACGAGAACCCATTCAACGCTGGTCTGACCAATCGGAAGCCACGCTTCAAGATTGTTTTGATCACGTGGACTGGAATGTTATCTGGTCAGACTCAGAGAACAACATCGACCTATACAACCTATACGCTGACTTGGTGAGTGAGTCCATGAAGAAGTGCATTGGTGATGTTGTACCCACTGTGACTATTAAAACCCAGAAACCGTGGATGGACGGCGGCATTTGCACACAACTGAAAGCGTGAAACACTGCATTAAACCATGGAAGAGGTCTGGAAATATGGCTGAACATAAACAGTGCAGTTTTTCCGTCCTCAAGGCCAACACACAAGCCAAATGCCGGCACAGGGACAAAGTGGAGTTGCAATTCAACGGCTCAGACATGAGATGCATGTGGCAGGATCTACAGGAAAATCACAGACTACAAATACCCCAGTGCGCATGTGCGTTTCCTATTAGGTGTAGTAACGTAACACTGCCGTAATGCATTACTGCTTAGTAACAGCACAGTAACTAATATAAACAGATGTAGATCCCAGATACTACACTCCTCCCCCATAGTGTTTAACTCCCAGAGAACAAGGTAAATATGTTAGGTTACTGCTAATGCAATATCTGAACAATGCATTCTGAAACGTTTTTCAACTACTGGGTTGAAGCAGACTTTTCAGAGCCCAGCACAAATCCAGGGGATTATTCTGCCCCGAAGATGGAGTTTGTGTCCTAATAACTAATGTCCTTTTTCTTTCCTTTCATCTAGGACATATTAAAGTGTTTGTTTTACTGTCTGTTACCTCCTCACGGACTACAAATAGAAAACCAGCCACGTCACGGACACCAACGTCTTGCTTCCAGACAAACTAAATACCTTTCTTTTTTTTTGTATATTGTACTTAGTTTACTTTATTTAATAAATATATGTTTTGTTACTCCTTATCTCCACGTTGTCTCCCTTTTGTTATGGGCTTTGAGCCGGTTCGTGACAATATGTTGACAACTACAAATACCTAGATGTCTGGTTAGACTGTAAACTCTCCTTCCAGACTCACATAAAACATCTCCAATCCAAAGTTAAATCTAGAATTGGCTTCCTATTTCGCAACGAAGCATCCTTCACCCATGCTGCCAAACATACCCTCGTAAAACTGACCATCTTACCGATCCTAGACTTCGGCGATTTCATTTACAAAATAGCCTGCAACACCCTACTCAACAAATTGGATTCAGTCTATCACAGTGCCATCCGTTTTGTCACCAAATCCCCATATACTACCCAACACTGCGACCTGTACGCTCTCGTTGGCTGGCCCTCGCTTCATACTCGTCGCCAAACCCACTGGCTCCAGGTCATCTACAAGACCCTGCTAGGTAAAGTCCCAGCTTATCTCTGCTTGCTGGTCACCATAGCAGCACCCACCCGTAGCACGCGTTCCAGCAGGTATATCTCACTTTTCACCCCCAAAGCCAATTCCTCCTTTGTCCGCCTCTCCTTCCAGTTCTCTGCTGCCAATGACTGGAACAAACTACAAAAATCTCTGAAACTGGAAACACTTATCTCCCTCGCCCATTTATAAATAGCCCAAACAACTACCCCTTCCCCTACTGTATTTATTTATTTTTCTCCTTTGCACCCCATTATTTCTACTTTGCACATCTACTCATCTACAGTTAAATCTACCATTCCAGTGTTTTAATTGCTACATTGTATTTACTTCGCCACCATGGCCTATGTATTGCCTTTACCTCACCTAATCTCACCTCATTTGCTCACACTGTATATAGACTTATTTTTCTACTGTATTATTGACTGTGTGTTTGTTTTACTTAACAAGTGGAAATACATGTTGACTCACCCTACTTGTAGAGAAACACCAATGCCATCCTCGTCTCTTTCATGTTGACGAAACGGTCTATGACTCTGTCATACAGGACACACTTCGTTTTTTTTGTTGTCCTAGGCTACCTGGCTAAAATACTTGCTTCCATTCATGGGCAACGTTAGCTAGTTAACATCTAGCTACATATTGATCTTCCATCCTCTCAGGCCAGTGAAATGTCAGGCTAGTGTAACTTTGAGAGATTTCCTCTCCACCTCCCTTAGCGTGCGTGATTCAATGTGTTTCTTAAATGTCACCTAGGCTACGAGATGTCCTCATTACACTAAAAACACCACATTTACCCCCCCCCCCGACTTAATGCTGCTGGATGCCAGGAAAAGTAGCTGCTGCCTTGGCAGGAACTAACGGGGATCCATAATAAACCCCAGGAAGAGTAGCTGCTGCCTTGACAGGAACTAATGGGGATCCATAATAAACCGCAGGAAGAGTAGCTGCTGCCTTGGCAGGATCTAATGGGGATCCATAATAAACCCCAGGAAGAGTAGATGCTGCCTTGGCAGGAACTAATGGGGATCCATAATAAACCCCAGGAAGAGCAGCTGCTGCCTTGACAGGAGCTAATGGGGATCCATAATAAACCCCAGGAAGAGTAGCTGCTGCCTTGACAGGAGCTAATGGGGATCCATAATAAACCCCAGGAAGAGTATCTGCTGCCTTGGCAGGAACTAATGGGGATCCACTCATACCCATAAAAAGGAATTGCGTCCCACCCCAAAATCCACAACAATACAATTTTCATTGGCCGTGTACACATATTTTGCGGATTTGTAGCAAAATGCACTTTACATAGTAAAGGGGAATCCTCACCTCGTCCACCACCAATGTGTGACACCCATCTGAGCACTCACCACACATCAGCTATCAGGTGGAGAGGTGAGGAGTGATCAATGCCGATTCGGAACAAGGTGGATGATAAGTTGGCCATGATGGATCAAGGGTCCAGTTTGGAAATTTAGCCAGGACACTGGAGTTAACACCCCTACTCGATTTTTATTGACCACAGAGAGTCAGGAAGCCTGTTTAAACGTCCCATCCAAAATAAGACACCCTTCACACGGCAATGTCCCCTTCACTGCCCTGGGGTCTCGTTAGACCAGAGGGACCGACCAGCTTCAGAGGAAAGCCAGCAGGGTGGTATGCTGCTGGGTGATATGCTAAACTGCCAGCTCGCCTCAAAAGAGCACACGCTTGTTCCCTCCAGCCACAACTCAGCTGAAGACAACCCATATTACACCCTCAAACTATTCTCTAGGGCCCGGAGCCCATCCCTAAACAACACTGAGGCAGTCATCAGTGTATGCTGTCCCCAACCCTATGCCTGGCTCGTCCCCAACCCCATGCCTGGCTCACACACTCCCTGCAGATTCCTGCGTAGCAGGCCAAGAAAGCTCAATAAGAGTGTATAGCTGCCCTGAAAGAGGACAGCCCTAACGAATGTCCCGTCCTATCCTTACGGGCCTATGTGCCCCCTTCCCCCCACCTTGATCATGCATTAAGTCACAACCAAAACCAGACAAAGCATTGAACAGATATTTAAGGTTCACCTTATCAAAGGCTTTCTCCTGGTCCAAGGAAACCAGTCCAAAATTCACATTCAAAAGCCTCGACGGGTCCAGCCTGTCCCTGATTACGAACAGATTGTCTATGATTGAGTGTCCTGGTACACGGTACGTTCGGTCATTTTGTACATTAGAGTCCAGACTTGAGTCTGTTATCGAGGACCTGATAGTCCACACAGAGCAAGGCCACAGGCCTCCAGTTCTTTAGGTCGCTCAAGTCCCCTTTTTTGGTCAGGAGAGTCAAAGCCGCCCGCTGACAGTTTAGCGACAACTCCCCTTTCCCGACACACTCACGCAAAACAAGTCCTGTTCAATGATTCCCCAGAACCTTTTTATAAAAGTCCACAGGCAGACCATCAACCCCTCTGCTCCCTCATTTCCTCCTCAACAGAAGTTAAACACCCATCAGACTCCCTCATCTCTCCCCCTCAACAGAAGTTCAAATCAAATCACAATAATAGCACAATTGGTAAAGAGACCATCTTGTTACACACCCATCAGACTCCCTCATCTCCTCCTCAACAGAAGTTACACACCTGTCAGACAAACATAAGCAATGGATTGTCTTGGTTACCCTCTGTTTTGTCAACCCAAAGAAAAAGGAGCTGGGAGTATTCACCAACCCAAAGAAGAAGCTGTGAGTATTCACCAACCCAAAGAAGAAGGAGCTGGGAGTATTCACCAACCCAAAGAAGGAGCTGGGAGTATTCACCAACCCAAAGAAGAAGGAGCTGGGAGTATTCACCAACCCAAAGAAGAAGGAGCTGGGAGTATTCATCAACCCAAAGAAGGAGCTGGGAGTATTCACCAACCTAAGAAGGAGCTGGGAGTATTCACCAACCCAAAGAAGAAGGAGCTGGGAGTATTCATCAACCCAAAGAAGAAGGAGCTGGGAGTATTCACCAACCCAAATAAGAAGCTAGGAGTATTCACCAGCCCAAAGAAGGAGCTGGGAGTATTCATCAACCCAAAGAATGCGCTGGGAGTATTCACCAACCCAAAGAAGAAGGAGCTAGGAGTATTCACAAACCCAAAGAAGAAGGAGCTAGGAGTATTAACCAACCCAAAGAAGGAGCTGGGTGTATTCACCAACCCAAAGAAGAAGGAGCTGGGAGTATTCATCAACCCAAAGAAGAAGGAGCTGGGAGTATTCATCAACCCAAAGAATGAGCTGGGAGTATTCACCAACCCAAAGAAGAAGGAGCTAGGAGTATTCACCAACCCAAAGAAGGAGCTGGGTGTATTCACCAACCCAAAGAAGGAGCTGGGAGTATTCATCAACCCAACGAAGAAGGAGCTGGGAGTATTCACCAACCCAAAGAAGAAGGAGCTGGGTGTATTCACCAACCCAAAGAATAAGGAGCTGGGAGTATTCATCAACCCAAAGAAGAAAGGGGGTGTATTCACCAACCCAAAGAAGAAGGAGCTGGGAGTATTCACCAACCCAAAGAAGAACGAACTGGGAGTATTCACCAACTCAAAGAAGAAGGAGCTGGGTGTATTCATCAACTCAAAGAAGAAGGAGCTGGGAGTATTCACCAACCCAAAGAAGAAGGAGCTGGTTGTATTCACCAACCCAAAGATGAAGGAGCTGGAAGTATTCACCAACCCAAATAAGATGGAGCTGGGTGTATTCACCAACCCAAAGAATAAGGAGCTGGGAGTATTCATCAACCCAAAGAAGAAGCTAGGAGTATTCACCAACCCAAAGAAGGAGCTGGGAGTATTCATCAACCCAAAGAAGAAGGAGCTAGGAGTATTCACCAACCCAAAGAAGAAGAAGCTAGGATTATTCACCAACCCAAGAAGGAGCTGGGAGTATTCACCAACCCAAAGAAGAAGGAGCTAGGAGTATTCACCAACCCAAGAAGGAGCTGGGAGTATTCATCAACCCAAAGAAGAAGGAGCTGGGAGTATTCACCAACCCAAAGAAGAAGGAGCTGGGATTATTCATCAACCCAAAGAAGAAGAAGCTGGGAGTATTCACCCACCCAAGAATGGGCTGGGAGTATTCACCAACCCAAGAAGGAGCTGGGAGTATTCATCAACCTAAAGAAGAAGAAGCTGGGTGAATTCACCAACCCAAGAAGGAGCTGGGAGTATTCACTAACCCAATGAAGAAGCTAGGAGTATTCACCAACCCAAAGAAGAAGGAGCTGGGAGTATTCATCAACCCAAAGAAGAATGAGCTGGGAGTATTCACCACCCCAAAGAAGGAGCTAGGAGTATTCACCAACCCAAAGAAGAAGGAGCTGGGAGTATTCACCAACCCAAAGAAGGATCTGGGAGTATTCATCTCAACAGTCCTCCTTTCGTGTATTTTAAATAGATGAGTTTACAGCCCCGCCAGATAAGCCTCCACCCCACTTCTACTACGCTCCAGCTCCCCCAGTACTCTCCTGGGCCCGGTTTCCCAAAAGCATAAGGTTAAGGTCATTGTCAGAAGCATAGGATATAACTGGGCCCATGACTCTGAAGAGGAAAAGGCAGTAATACTGCTGACAGAAACACTGAACATGTGGCCATCTTGGCCATGTTCTGTTTATAATCTCCACCCGGCACAGCCAGAAGAGGACTGGCCACCCCTTATAGCCTGGTTCCTCTCTAGGTTTCTTCCTAGGTTTTGGCCTTTCTATCTAGGGAGATTTAAGATTTTCAAGCCGATTTAAGTCAAACCAACTCCAGTGTAGATTTGGCCATGTGTTTTAGGTTATTGTCCTGCTGAAAGGGGAATTCATCCCCCAGTGTCTGTTGGAAAGCAGACCGAACCAGGGTTTCTTCTAGAATTTTTCCTGTGCTTAACTCTATTCTCTAGTCCTGCCGATGACAAACATACCCACAACATGATGCAGACACCACTTCTACAATGTTGATCCATCCCCAGCTGTCTTCTATCACAGCCATTAAACTCTGTTACTGTTGTTACAACTTCTACAATGTTGTTGATCCATCCTCCGTTGTCTCCTATCACAGACATTAAACTCTGTTACTGTTGTTACAACTTCTACAATGTTGTTGATCCATCCCCAGCTGTCTTCTATCACAGACATTAAACTCTGTTACTGTTGTTACAACTTCTACAATGTTGTTGATCCATCCCCAGCTGTCTTCTATCACAGACATTAAACTCTGTTACTGTTGTTACAACTTCTACAATGTTGTTGATCCATCCCAGCTGTATTCTATCACAGACATTAAACTCTGTTACTGTTGTTACAACTTCTACAATGTTGTTGATCCATCCCCAGCTGTCTTCTATCACAGACATTAAACTCTGTTACTGTTGTTACAACTTCTACAATGTTGTTGATCCATCCCCAGCTGTCTTCTATCACAGACATTAAACTCTGTTACTGTTTTAAAGCCACCATTGGCCTCATGGTGAAATCCCTGAGCGGTTTCCTTCCTCTCCGGCAATACAGCATCCGAAGTGTAATTAATAACTTCACTATGCTCAAAAGGACATTCAATGTCTGGATATTTTTGTTCTACCAATAGGTGTGAGGCATTCAAAAACCTCCCTGGTCTTTGTGGTTGAATCTGTGCTTGAAATTCACTGCTCAACTGAGGGACCTTACAGATTATTGTATGTGTGGGGTACAGAGATGAGGTAGCCGTTCAAAAATCATGTTAAACGCTATTATTGCAAACAGAGTGAGTCCCTGCAACTTATTATGTGACTTGTTAATTAAGGATCGGTGTCCCGCTAGCGTGTCAACTTCCGGTGAAACTGGAGGACGCGCAATTCAAAGAAATTATCTTGTTAATTCTTGTTAATCTAACTGCACTGTCTGATTTACAGTAGCCATTACAGTGAAAACATGCCATGCGATTGTTTGAGGACAGTGCCCCACATCAAAATATTTTTCCACCAGCACAGGTTTCATACAATCACATACAGCGATAAAATATTAACTTACTTTTTGAAAATCTCCCTCTGATTTGTCATCCAAAGGGTCCCAGCTACAACATGTAGTGTTGTTTTGTTAGATAAAATCCTTCTTTATATCCCAAAAAGTCTATTTAGTTGGCTCCATTGATTTGACTAATCCATTCGTTCAATTTGCAGAGAAAGGAATCCGAAAATCTACCCCTAAACTTTGTTTCAGCGAGGCAAAATACGTTTCTATTTACTCCTCAGATATCCTAAAATGTAATCAAACAATAATATTCATTACGGAAAGAGGTATGTTCAATAGGAAAATGATTTTAGCAGGTGTGTAATGTCTTCATGGCGCGAGCAAACATTAATTTCCAAGATTGTGTCCTTCCACTAAAACTGATTTGTCGTATTTGTTTTTGTAGTTACAAGCCTGACACCTTGAGCATATACTGCTGACACCCTGTGGAAGCCATAGGAATTGCATCCAGGGAGCTAATTTTCAATATGACCATTTACTTGCATTTCGAAGAGGATGGACTCTCCAAAGAAAATGCTGGTTGTTTTTTCTTTGAATTTTCAACAACCATATCTATTGTGTTATATTCTCCTACATTATTTTAACATTTCTACAAACTTCAAAGTATTTTCTTTCCAATGGTACCATTATATGCATATCCTGGCTTCAGGGTCTGAGTTACTTTGGGCTTCAGGGTCTGAGTTACTTTGGGCTTCAGGGTCTGAGTTACTTTGGTCATTCAGGGTCTGAGTTACTTTGGGCTTCAGGGTCTGAGTTACTTTGGTCATTCAGGATCTGAGTTACTTTGGGCTTCAGGGTCTGAGTTACTTTGGTCATTCAGGGTCTGAGTTACTTTGGTCATTCAGGGTCTGAGTTACTTTGGGCTTCAGGGTCTGAGTTACTTTGGTCATTCAGGGTCTGAGTTACTTTGGTCATTCAGGGTCTGAGTTACTTTGGTCATTCAGGGTCTGAGTTACTTTGGTCATTCAGGCAGGTAGTGGAGAGAAAAAGCAGCCTAGTCCTAAGAACATCTATATAGGCCATAGCAAAGGAGTTGAATACTTATTGACCCAAGATATTTCATCTTTCCATCTTGAATTAATTTGTAAACATATCTAAAAACATAATTTCACTTTGACATTATGGGATATTGTATGTAGGCCAGTGAAAAACAATCGAAATGTACTCAATTTAAAATTCAGGCTGGAAAAAGTCAAGGGGTATGATAACTTTGAAGGCTCACTGCCATTGTTTTGGTAAACAACTAAGGTATGTGGTTGGACAATTGTAAACATCTCAAATTCATAGACAGATACATGGACGTAAGATGTCATTATCAATTTAATGTATCTAATTTGAGAGGAAAGATGGACCTTAATATTATAAAAAGCCATTTAAAATAAATGTTTTCGAAGAGAATATGTGTGTTTACCCTCTTCTTGGTGTTCTCCACTCTCTTGGTCTAATCTCTTATTTATCTGATGGCTGTAAGAGGTTCTGATATATCTGGTATTCTGTTATTCATCGTATATACAGTATCTATTATTGAACTGGAAGAAACTGTTTATGAACTATTCATCCAAACCAGACCTGGCTTCTTCTCTTCTCTTCTCTGTCCCTGTTTCATACACCCTCAACAAGGTCCTTCGTTTTCTTTGTTCACATAATTAGGCTCTCTTACCGTAGACGTAGAGTATGTATTCTGCACTGCTGGTGCCTAGGTGGTTGGAGGCCACACAGCGGTAGGTGCCATTGTCTGTCTTGTTAAGGGCGGAAAAGGTGAGTTCTCTTCCCTGCACGATCATTCTCTCCAGGTCTGGTAGCTCTCCTCCATCCTTAGTCCACAACACAGGGTCTGGCCTTGGGGTGGGAGTGGAGGGGGGGGGGGGTGGTTTAGAGAAGGGGAGAGAGGTGGGTGGGGTTGAGGGGAAATAAAGAGAAGGAAGGACGGGGCAGAGAGGGGAGAGGGAGGGAGATAAGGAGTGGGAAGAGAGGGGAGAGGGAGGGGAGGGAGATAGGGAGTGGGAAGAGAGGGGAGAGGGAGGGGAGGGAGATGAGCAGGGAGAAGAGAGGGGGGAGGGAGGGAGATAGGGAGGGGAGAGGGAGGGGGAATGAGATAGGGAGGGGAGAGGGAGGGGAGGGAGATAAGGAGTGGGAAGAGAGGGGAGAGGGAGGGAGATAGGGAGTGGGAAGAGAGGGGAGAGGGAGGGGAGGGAGATAGGGAGTGGGAAGAGAGGGGAGAGGGAGGGGAGGGAGATGAGCAGGGAGAAGAGAGGGGGGAGGGAGGGAGATAGGGAGTGGGGAGAGAGGGGAGAGGGAGGGGGACGGAGATAGGGAGTGGGAAGAGAGGGGAGAGGGAGGGGGAGGGAGATTGGGAGTGGGAAGAGAGGGGAGAGGGAGGGGAGGGAGATGAGCAGGGAGAAGAGAGGGGAGAGGGAGGGAGATAGGGAGTGGGGAGAGAGGGGAGAGGGAGGGAGATGAGCAGGGAGAAGAGAGGGGAGAGGGAGGGAGATAGGGCGTGGGAAGAGTGGGGAGAGGGAGGGGGAGGGAGATAGGAAGGGAAGTGGGAAGGGAGGGGAGAGTGAGGGGGAGGGAGATAGGGAGTGGGAAGAGGGAAGGGAGCGGGAAGAGAAGGGAGAGGGAGGGGGATGAGGAGGGGGAGGGGGAGGGAGATGACGAAAAGGAGAGGCAGGAAGACGGGGTAGAGTGGGTGAGAAAAAGACAGAGACAGACCTTAGACACCGTGAAATGTTCACATTTGCCAGATGATTTTCTCTAATTAGTCTTCCAAATGTTGACGTAAACGTCCTTGTAAACCTGTTAGGTTAAGGTTCAATAACTCGTCATTTAGGTTCAATACCTCGTCATTTAGGTTCAATACCTCGTCATTTAGGTTCAATACCTCGTCATTTAGGTTCAATACCTCATCATTTAGGTTCAATACCTCGTCATTTAGGTTCAATACCTCGTCATTTAGGTTCAATATCTCGTCATTTAGGTTCAATACCTCGTCATTTAGGTTCAATACCTCGTCATTTAGGTTCAATACCTCGTCATGGATTTTTTATTGTTTGCACCAAACCACAATTTTTTATATTCAGTTGAAGTGGGAAGTTTACATACACCTTAGCCTAATATATTTAAACTGACATTCCTGACTACTACAAAATCCCTGTTTTAGGTCAGTTAGAGTCACCACTTTATTTTTAAGAATGTGAAATGTTAGAATAATAGTAGAGAGAATTATTTATTTCAGCTTTTATTTCTTTCATCACATTCCCAGTGGGTCAAAAGTTTACATACACTCAATTAGTATTTGGTAGCATTGCCTTTAAATTGTTTAACTTGGGTCAAATGTTTCGGGTAGCCTTCCACAACCTCCCCACAATAAGTTGGGTGAATTCTGGCCCATTCCTCCTGACAGAGATGGTGTAACTGAGTCAGGCCTGTAGGCCTCCTTGCTCACACGCTTTTTCAGTTCCGCCCACACATTTTCTATAGGATTGAGGTCAGGTCTTTGTGATGGCCACTCCAATACCTTGACTTTGTTCTCCATGAGCCATTTTGCCACAACTTCGGAAGTATGCTTGAGTCATTGTCCATTTGGAAGACCCATTTGCGACCAAGCTTTAACTTCCTGACTGATGTCTTGAGATGTTGCTTCAATATATCAAAATAATTATCCTTCCTAATGAAGCCATATTTTTTGTGAAGTGCACCAGTCCCTCCTGCAGCAAAGCACCCCCCCAACATGATGCTGCCACCCCCGTGCTTCACGGTTGGGATGGTGTTCTTTGGCTTGCAAGCCTCCCCCTTTTTCCTCCAAACATAACGATGGTCATTATGGCCAAACAGCTCTGTTTTGTTTCATCAGACCAGAGAACATTTCTCCAAAAAGTACGATCTTTGTCCCCATGTGCAGTTGCAAACCGTAGTCTGGCTTTTTTATGGCGGTTTTGGAGCAGTGGCTTCTTCCTTGCTGAGCGGCCTTTCAGGTTATGTCGATGTAGGACTCGTTTTACTGTGGATATAGACACCTTTGTACCTGTTTCCTCCAGCATCTTCACAAGGTCCTTTGCTGCTGTTCTGGGATTGGTTTACACTTATCGCACCAAACTACGTTCATCTCTAGGAGACAGAACGCGTCTCCTTCCTGAGCGGTATGATGGCTGCATGGTCCCATGGTGTTTATACTTGCGTACTATTGTTTGTACAGATGAACATGGTACCTTCAGGCATTTGGAAATTGCTCCCAAGGATGAACCAGACTTGTGGTCTACAATTTTTTTTCTGAGGTCTTGGCTGATTTCTTTTGATTTTCAGATGATGTCAAGCAAAGAGGCACTGAGTTTGAAGGTAGGCCTTGAAATACATCCACAGGTACACTTCCAATTGACTCAAATGATGTCAATTAACCTCTCAGAAGCTTCTTCTAAAGCCATGACATCATTTTCTGGAATTTTCCAATCTGTTTAAAGGCACAGTCAACTTAGTGTATGTAAACTTCTGACCCACTGGAATTGTGATACAGTGAATTATAAGTGAAATAATTATAAGTGAAATAATCTCAAGGATGATCAATGGAAACAGGATGCTTCCATTGAATGTAAATATTAAATAAATATTTCTTAATTTTTGTATTTTTTTAAATAAAGAAAAATGCTGTTTTGACACCTTTGCAAACATAAAAAAAAACTGTTTTTGCTTTTCGTCTTTATGGGGAATTGTGTTTAGATTGATGAAGAAAAAATACCTTTGTTTTCAGACCCCCTGACTTTTTCCAGTTTTTGTTACAGCCTTATTCTAAAATATATTAAATACACTGTGATATTATAAATATAACTATACTACCATTCAAAAATGTTAGAACACCTACTAATTCAAAGGTTTTTCTTTATTTGTACTATTTTCTACATTGTAGAATAATAGTGAAGACATCAAAACTATGAAATAACACATATGGAATCATGTAGTAACCAAAAAAGTGTTAAACAAATCAAATTATTTTTTATATTTGAGCTTCTTCAAAGTAGCCACCTGTTGCCTTGATGACAGCTTTGCAAACTCTTGGCATTCTCTCAACCAGCTTCATGAGGTTATACACTATTATTATACTATATTTATAGGAGGTACACAAACAAAACTTAAAGGATATGCTTTTTATTAGCAAGGATGTTTGCATGGAGGACTGACTTACGATGGGTTTCCCTTTGATACACACTCCAGCTTCAGGTACTGACCCTCCTGAGGGAACGTCAGCGACTGGGTGATCAACACACGAGGAGCATCTGGAGAAATACACACAGAAAAATGTTTTCATTTTTTATTTTTGGGGGGGAATATTTAGAAAAAAAATTGTGTGATTGCATGTGTGTATGTCTGACAGTGTGTATCTGTTTGGAGACAGAGAGCTGTACTATAGTCCCAGGACTCCCAGTGAAACCTCTAGTACCTCAGTAACTTCTTGTGGCATCAGTGTCACTCGGTGTGTGTGTGTGTGTGTTGAGTCACTCAGTGTGTGTGTGTTGAGTCACTCTGTGTGTGTGTGTGTGTGTGTGTTGAGTCACTCGGTGTGTGTGTGTGTTGAGTCACTCGGTGTGTGTGTGTGTGTTGAGTCACTCGGTGTGTGTGTGTGTGTCAAGTTACTCGGTGTGTGTGTGTGTTGAGTCACTCGGTGTGTGTGTGTGTTGAGTCACTTGGTGTGTGTGTGTGTGTTGAGACACGGTGCGTGTGTGTGTGTTGAGTCACTCGGTGCGTGTGTGTGTGATGAGTCCCTCGGTGTGTGTGTGTGTGTTGAGTCACGGTGCGTGTGTGTGTTGAGTCCCTCGGTGTGTGTGTGTGTTGAGTCCCTCGGTGTGTGTGTGTGTGTGTTGAAATGTGTGATTGCATGTGTGTATATCTGACAGTGTGTATCTGTTTGGAGACAGAGAGCTGTACTACAGTCCCAGGACTCCCAGTCACGGTGCGTGTGTTTGTGTTGAGTCACGGTGCGTGTGTTTGTGTTGAGTCACAGTGCGTGTGTTTGTGTTGAGTCACGGTGCGTGTGTTTGTGTTGAGTCACGGTGCGTGTGTTTGTGTTGAGTCACGGTGCGTGTGTTTGTGTTGAGTCACAGTGCGTGTGTTTGTGTTGAGTCACGGTGCGTGTGTTTGTGTTGAGTCACGGTGCGTGTGTTTGTGTTGAGTCACAGTGCGTGTGTTTGTGTTGAGTCACGGTGCGTGTGTTTGTGTTGAGTCACGGTGCGTGTGTTTGTGTTGAGTCACAGTGCGTGTGTTTGTGTTGAGTCACGGTGCGTGTGTTTGTGTTGAGTCACGGTGCGTGTGTTTGTGTTGAGTCACGGTGCGTGTGTTTGTGTTGAGTCCCAGTGCGTGTGTTTGTGTTGAGTCACGGTGCGTGTGTGTGTTGAGTCACGATGCGTGTGTTTGTGTTGAGTCACAGTGCGTGTGTTTGTGTTGAGTCACGGTGCGTGTGTGTGTTGAGTCACGGTGCCTGTGTGTGTGCAGCCAGAGATGTGCAATCCCAGTGGAAGACATTAGTTTGAATTCGTTTTGTTTTAACAAACCTTAACCCTTAACTTCGAAATATGCAAAGAATGTCTCATTCTGCAGTGAGACAGTGAGAGAGGAGAGTGTGTGTGTGTGTGTGTGTGTGTGTGTGTGTGTGTGTGTGTGTGTGTGTGTGTGTGTGTGTGTGTGTGTGTGTGTGTGTGTGTTATACTCACAGTGCACCTCCAATACTTCAGTAGTCTGTTGTGGTGTCTGTAACAGGGCGACATGGTCTACTTTACAGGTGTACGCTGCCCCATCATCGTCCCTGTCAACTAGCAGCTGTAGAGAACTGGTCACTGTGAAGGTCTTTCCACTGGCATTCACCTCCTTGGCACCTGAAACACACAGCATTGGTGGGTTAAAACAACATTAATCACAGGTAGGATTTTGAATCCTGGCCTCCTGCTCAGGAAACCAACACTTTAACCAATTTGACCAAGAGGATGAACCGTCTCGGGCAGAGGGTGATACTGACTTCATTTCGCAGGCAGAGCCGCCTCATCACGATAGTGTGAGTCCGTTCCTCGCTTCAAATACAACACAATCATAAAACGGAATGTCACTTTATTTCAGTATAACATTACTATCTCAAAGAAGACATTCACTGAGGAATTCAACTTTGATGCTTCAGACAGACAGACAAACAGACAGTCTATTTGGCGAGACGCACTCAGACACAGAAACACCTGTCCTCCCTGGTAAAACACTGACAACATTCAGATCAGACTCATCTTCACCACAAAAACAAACAGTACACCATGGGGAGTGTCTGAGTGTCTGAGTGTCTGAGTGTCAGTGTCTGAGTGTCTGATTATCTGAGTAGTAGAGTAGAGGTCTGTGAGAGCCAGAAATCTTGCTTGTTTGTAGATGACCAAATACTTATTTTCCACCATAATTTGCAAATAAATTCATTAAAAATCCTACAATGTGATTTTCTGGATTTTTTTTCTCTCATTTTGTCTGTCATAGTTGAAGTGTACCTAGGATGAAAATTACAGGCCTCTCTCATCTTTTGAAGTGGGAGAACTTGCACAATTGGTGGCTGACTAAATACCTTTTTTTGCCCCACTGTATATAAAAAAAATACTTGATATACCTCTACCAGTATGCCGTCAAGCCCTGGGGGTTTTCCAGACTGAAAGGATTTAATAGCCTCAAAAGTTATTACTCTCTCATATGGCCTACGCACTGATCTTTCTGTACATTTTACTATTATTTGGAAAGAGTTCCTTCCTCGTAATTCAGCGGGTATGAGAAGGAAAAGACAACATCTGCTTAAAATATCGATCTTCCCCTTTAAAGATATCATTCTGAGAATCATAGACGACTCCATCTTCAGTAACGAGTTTCTGCTAATTATTTTTGTTAGCGTTCCTTCCTGTGTTGGAGATTCAGGAAGAATTGTGTGATTTTTCTCCATATTCCATCCAGTTTGCTTTATTTTTGTGATTACATTGGATCGTTCTTGAATAAGTTCCTCAAGTTCCTTTTGTTTTACTCTTATTTTACTCTTATACTCTTATACTCTTACAAACTTATTTTGTATCTCTGTAGTATCGTTTTTTATTGCTGTCTACCTGTTCTATTAGATCATGGATTTCCCTTGACATTTTCACTTAGGGGGTGTACTCACTTTTGTTGCCAGCGGTTTAGACATTAATGGCTGTGTGTTGAGTTATTTTGAGGGGACAGCAAATGTGCACTGTCATACAAGCTGTACACTCACTACTTTACATTGTGGCAAAGTGTCATTTCTTCAGTGTTGTCACATGAAAAGATATACTCAAATATTTACAAAAATGTGAGGGGTGTACTCACTTACTGTATATCTCACTAGGGTCGGGGTTTTTTAGTCTCCAAATATACACTGTTTCTAATGTGTCCATAATATTTGTAAATTCCTTAAGGGCACGGTGATGATAGTTTGTAGAGCGGTTACTATACTTATTTCACCCCTTACTATAACTGGCTATACTTATTTCACCCCTTACTATAACTGGCTATACTTATTTCACCCCTTACTATAACTGGCTATACTTATTTCACCCCTTACTATAACTGGCTATTCTTATTTCACCCCTTACTATAACTGGCTATTCTTATTTCACCCCTTACTATAACTGGCTATTCTTATTTCACCCCTTACTATAACTGGCTATACTTATTTCACCCCTTACTATAACTGGCTATACTTATTTCACCCCTTACTATAACTGGCTATACTTATTTCACCCCTTACTATAACTGGCTATTCTTATTTCACCCCTTACTATAACTGGCTATACTTATTTCACCCCTTACTATAACTGGCTATACTTATTTCACCCCTTACTATAACTGGCTATACTTATTTCACCCCTTACTATAACTGGCTATACTTATTTCACCCCTTACTATAACTAGATACTATTGACCATAATTAGTGCTTGTAAAGTTACTGCCATAAGAGGTATAATGGCGGTCAAACTAGAGATTTCAAATGTCTGATATTTATAATTCAAGAAACAGGTTCTAGCAGTATGTTTTATTCCCTTGGCTGGTGCCTGTGAGCCACAGATGGTAAAACATGTTGAGATATTATGTGTGTAGTAGATCTCAGGAGGTTGTGTTATATTGGATGTGATTTAGTGACAGTGTCTAGATGTGTAGTAGATCTCAGGAGGTTGTGTTATATTGGATGTGATTTAGTGACAGTCTATATATGTGTAGTAGATCTCAGTAGGTTGATGTGTGTTATATTGGATGTGATTTAGTGACAGTCTCTAGATGTGTAGTAGATCTCAGGAGGTTGATGTGTGTTATATTGGATGTGATTTAGTGACAGTCTCTAGATGTGTAGTAGATCTCAGGAGGTTGTGTTATATTGGATGTGATTTAGTGACAGTGTCTATATGTGTAGTAAATCTCAGGAGGTTGTGTTATATTGGATGTGATTTAGTGACAGTGTCTATATGTGTAGTAGATCTCAGTAGGTTGATGTGTGTTATATTGGATGTGATTTAGTGACAGTCTCTATATGTGTAGTAGATCTCAGTAGGTTGATGTGTGCTATATTGGATGTGATTTAGTAACAGTGTCTATATGTGTAGAAAATCTCAGTAGGTTGATGTGTGCTATATTGGATGTGATATAGTGAGAGTGTGTACAATGTCTGTATAAGAGTAAGACTATAATGTGTGATGTCTAAATAAATAATAACTTTGAGTGTCTATGTGTGTAACATGAAGTTGCGTATAGCCTTAATATTCATGATGATAACTGTAATCCCTATCGTATCACCATCATAGTTGAATCTCAATTACCTTTATCATCATTTTCGTAGAAAAAACACTTTAAAGTATTTTATACTTAAGTACTTTCCACCACGGCTGGATCTGACTTTGTACAAACCCAACTTTTTGATTGATCGCTCTACTCTCTCTCTTTCTCCCTCTTTCTCGTTTTTCTCCCCCATCTCCTTCAGCCTATCGTCTCCCCCCCCTCCAGTCTGTCCAGGCGATGCTAACGCAGCAGAGCTGTCAATCACCTGGTCTCTGGGGGGGAAGCAGGCTCTGAGCCTCAACAGGAAGTGACTAAGCATGCAGAACACCTGATTTAGAAAAGCAGAGGAGCGAGAGAGAGAGAGAGAGAGAGAGAGAGAGAGAGAGAGACAGAAACAGAGAGAGAGACAGAAAGACAGAGAGAGAGAGAGAGAGAGAGAGGGAGAGAGACAGAGACAGAGAGACAGAGACAGAGACAGAGAGAGAGAGAGAGAGAGACAGAGAGAGAGCGAGAGGGAGACAGATAGAGAGAAAGAGAGAGAGAGAGAGAGAGAGAGAGAGAGAGAGAGAGAGAGAGAGAGAGAGAATGAGAGAAAAGAGAGTTGCAGAGCTGTCGGCGTCTTATCCCCATTGGGTAGTATTGATGAGAAGACAGAGGGAAAGGGAGGAGAGTGAGAGAACGAGAGGCGCTGTCGGCGTCTTATCCCCATTGGGTAGTATAGATGAGAAGACAGGAGGAAGGGAAGGAGAAGGAAAGTAAACAGTTTATTCGGGATAAGCACACAAATAAACACACTTAGTCAGTCGCTAAGTGTGTCTGACGTTCACACAAATGGTTTGTGAAGCTTGTTATCAGCGACAGAGGGATGAGGAGAGGAAAGAGAGGGATGAGGAGAGGAAAGAGAGGGATGAGGAGAGGAAAGAGAGGGATGAGGAGAGGAAAGAGAGGGATGAGGAGAGGAAAGAGAGGGATGAGGAAAGGAAAGAGAGGGATGAGGAGAGGAAAGAGAGGGATGAGGAGAGGAAAGAGAGGGATGAGGAGAGGAAAGAGAGGGATGAGGAGAGGAAAGAGAGGGATGAGGAGAGAAAAGAGAGGGATGAGGAGAGGAAAGAAAAGAGAGGGATGAGGAGAGGCAAGAAAAGAGAGGGATGGGGAGAGGAAAGAGGGATGAGGAGAGGAAAGAAAAGAGTAGGATGAGGAGAGGAAAAATAGGGATTAGGAGAGGAAAGAGAAGAGAGGGATGGAGAGAGGAAAGAGACTGATGAGGAGAGGAAAGAGAGGGATGAGGAGAGGAAAGGAAAGGAAAGAGAGGCATGAGGAGAGGAAAGGAAAGAGAGGGATGAGGAGAGGAAAGGATAGAGAGGGATGAGGAGAGGAAAGGAAAGAGAGGGATGAGGAGAGGACAGAGAGGGATGAGGAGAGGAAAGAGAGGGATGAGGAGAGGAAAGAGAAGGATGAGGAGAGGGAAGAAAGGGCTGAGGAGAGGAAAGGAAAGAGAGGGATGAGGAAAGGAAAGAGAGGGATGAGGAGAGGAAAGAAACGGATGAGGAGAGGAAAGAGAGGGATGAGGAGAGGAAAGAGAGGGATGAGGAGAGGCAAGGAAAGAGAGGGATGAGGAGATGAAAGAGAGGGATGAGCAGAGGAAAGGAAAGAGTGGGATGAGGAGAGGAAAGGGAGGGATGAGGAGAGGAAAGAAAAGAAAAGATAGGGATGAGGAGAGGAAAGAAAAGAGAGGGATGTGGAGAGGTAAGAGATGGATGAGGAGAGGAAAGAGAGGGATGAGGAGAGGAAAGAGAGGGATTGGGAGAGGAAAGGAAAGAGAGGGAGGAGGAGAGGAATGAGAGGGATGAGGAGAGGAAAGAAAAGAGAAGGATTAGGAGAGGAAAGAGAGGGATGAGGAGAGGAAAGAGAAGATTGGGATGAGGAGAGGAAAGAGACTGATGAGGAGAGGAAAGGGAGGGATGAGGAGAGGAAAGGAAAGAGAGGGATGAGGAGAGGGAAGGAAAGAGAGGGATGAGGAGAGGAAAGGATAGAGAGGGGTGAGGAGAGGAAAGGAAAGAGAGGGATGAGGAGAGGAAAGAGAGGGATGAGGAGAGGAACGAAAAGAAAAGAGAGGGATGAGGAGAAGAAAGAGAAGGATGAGGAGAGGAAAGAGAGGGATGAGGAGAGGAAAGGAAAGAGAGGGATGAGGAGAGGAAAGAGAGGGACGAGGAGAGGAAAGAAAGGGATGAGAAGAGAAAAGAGAGGGATGAGGAGAGGAAAGAGAGGGATGAGGAGAGGCAAGAAAAGAGAGGGATGAGGAGAGGAAAGAGAGGGATGAGGAGAGGCAAGAAAAGAGAGGGATGAGGAGAGGCAAGAAAAGAGAGGGATGAGGAGAGGAAAGAGAGGGATGAGGAGAGGAAAGAGAGTGATGAGGAGAGGAAAGAGAGGGATGTGGAGAAGAAAGAGATGGATGAGGAGAGGGAAGAGAGGGATGAGGAGAGGGAAGAGAGGGATGAGGAGAGGAAAGAGATGGATGAGGAGAGGAAATAAAAGAGAGGGATGAGGAGAGGAAAGGAAAGAGAGGGATGAGGAGAGGAAATCAAAGAGAGGGATGAGGAGAGGAAAGAAAAGAGAGGGATGAGGACAGGAAAGAAAGGGATCAGGAGAGGAAAGAAACGAGAGGGATGAGGAGAGGAAAGGAAAGAGAGGGATGAGGAGATGAAAGAGACTGATGAGGAGAGGAAAGGAAAGAGAGGGATGAGGAGAGGAAAGGAAAGAGAGGGATGAGGAGAGGAAAGGAAAGAGAGGGATGAGGAGAGGAAAGGAAATAGAGGGATGAGGAGAGGAAAGAGAGGGATGAGGAGAGGAAAGAAAAGAAAAGAGAGGGATGAGGAGAGGAAAGAGAAGGATGAGGAGAGGAAAGAGAGGGATGAGGAGAGGAAAGAAAAGAGAGGGATGAGGAGAGGAAAGAGAGGGACGAGGAGAGGAAAGAAAGGGATGAGGAGAGAAAAGAGAGGGATGAGGAGAGGAAAGAGAGGGATGAGGAGAGGCAAGAAAAGAGAGGGATGAGGAGAGGCAAGAAAAGAGAGGGATGAGGAGAGGAAAGAGAGGGATGAGGAGAGGAAAGAGAGTGATGAGGAGAGGAAAGAGAGGGATGTGGAGAAGAAAGAGATGGATGAGGAGAGGGAAGAGAGGGATGAGGAGAGGAAAGAGAGGGATGAGGAGAGGAAAGAGATGGATGAGGAGAGGAAATAAAAGAGAGGGATGAGGAGACGAAAGGAATGAGAGGGATGAGGAGAGGAAATCAAAGAGAGGGATGAGGAGAGGAAAGAAAAGAGAGGGATGAGGACAGGAAAGAAAGGGATCAGGAGAGGAAAGAAACGAGAGGGATGAGGAGAGGAAAGGAAAGAGAGGGATGAGGAGATGAAAGAAAAGAGAGGGATGAGGAGAGGAAAGAGAGGGATGAGGAGAGGAAGGAGAGAGATGAGGAGAGGAAATAAAAGAGAAGGATGAGGAGAGGAAAGAGAGGGATGAGGAGAGGAAAGAGAGGGATGAGGAGAGGAAGGAGAGGGATGAGGAGATGAAAGAAAAGAGAAGGATGAGGAGAGGAAAGAGAGGGATGAGGAGAGGAAAGAGAGGTATGAAGAGAGGAAGGAGAGGGATGAGGAGAGGAAAGACAGGGATAAGGAGAGGAAGGAGAGGAAAGAGAGGGATGAGGAGAGGAAAGAAAAGAGAAGGATGAGGAGAGGAAAGAAAAAATAAGGATGAGGAGAGGAAAGAGAGGGATAAGGAGAGGGATGAGGAGAGGAAAGAGAGGGATGAGGAGATGAAAGGTAAGGAAAGAAAGGGATGAGGATATGAAATGTAAGGAAAAAAAGGGATGAGGAGAGGCCAAATGAAAACAAACAATTAAAATGGAAGAAAACAACACTTCTGTTGTTCTGACTGACCTCTGACTGACCTCTGACTGACCTCTGCTGTACGACTGAGACCTCTGACTGACCTCTGACTGACTTCTGCTGTATGACTGAGACCTCTGACTGACCTCTGACTGACCTCTGACTGACCTCTGCTGTACGAATGAGACCTCTGACTGACCTCTGACTGACTTCTGCTGTATGACTGAGACCTCTGACTGACCTCTGACTGACTTCTGACTGACTTCTGCTGTATGACTGAGACCTCTGACTGACCTCTGACTGACCTCTGACTGACCTCTGCTGTACGACTGAGACCTCTGACTGACCTCTGACTGACCTCTGCTGTACGACTGAGACCTCTGACTGACCTCTGACTGACCTCTGCTGTACGACTGAGACCTCTGACTGACCTCTGCTTTACGACTGAGACCTCTGACTGACCTCTGCTGTATGATTGAGACCTCTGACTGACCTCTGACTGACCTCTGACTGACCTCTGCTGTATGACTGAGACCTCTGACTGACCTCTGACTGACCTCTGCTGTACGACTGAGACCTCTGACTGACCTCTGACTGACCTCTGCTGTATGACTGAGACCTCTGACTGACCTCTGACTGATCTCTGCTGTACGACTGAGACCTCTGACTGACCTCTGACTGACCTCTGACTGACCTCTGCTGTATGACTGAGACCTCTGACTGACCTCTGACTGACCTCTGACTGACCTCTGACTGACCTCTGCTGTATGACTGAGACCTCTGACTGACCTCTGACTGACCTCTGCTGTATGACTGAGACCTCTGACTGACCTCTGACTGACCTCTGCTGTACGACTGAGACCTCTGACTGACCTCTGCTGTATGACTGAGACCTCTGACTGACCTCTGCTGTATGACTGAGACCTCTGACTGACCTCTGCTGTATGATTGAGACCTCTGACTGACCTCTGACTGACCTCTACTGTATGACTGAGACCTCTGACTGACCTCTGACTGACCACTGACTGACCTCTGCTGTACGACTGAGACCTCTGACTGACCTCTGACTGACCTCTGACTGACCACTGACTGACCTCTGCTGTACGACTGAGACCTCTGACTGACCTCTGACTGACCTCTGCTGTACGACTGAGACCTCTGACTGACCTCTGCTGTATGACTGAGACCTCTGACTGACCTCTGACTGACCTCTACTGTATGACTGAGACCTCTGACTGACCTCTGACTGACCTCTGACTGACCTCTGCTGTATGACTGAGACTTCTGACTGACCTCTGACTGACCTCTGACTGACCTCTGACTGACCTCTGCCGTATGACTGAGACCTCTGACTGACCTCTGCTGTATGACTGAGACCTCTGACTGACCTCTGACTGACCTCTGCTGTATGACTGAGACCTCTGACTGACCTCTGACTGACCTCTGCTGTACGACTGAGACCTCTGACTGACCTCTGCTGTATGACTGAGACCTCTGACTGACCTCTGCTGTATGACTGAGACCTCTGACTGACCTCTGCTGTATGATTGAGACCTCTGACTGACCTCTGACTGACCTCTACTGTATGACTGAGACCTCTGACTGACCTCTGACTGACCACTGACTGACCTCTGCTGTACGACTGAGACCTCTGACTGACCTCTGACTGACCTCTGACTGACCACTGACTGACCTCTGCTGTACGACTGAGACCTCTGACTGACCTCTGACTGACCTCTGACTGACCTCTGCTGTACGACTGAGACCTCTGACTGACCTCTGCTGTATGACTGAGACCTCTGACTGACCTCTGACTGACCTCTACTGTATGACTGAGACCTCTGACTGACCTCTGACTGACCTCTGACTGACCTCTGCTGTATGACTGAGACCTCTGACTGACCTCTGACTGACCTCTGACTGACCTCTGACTGACCTCTGCCGTATGACTGAGACCTCTGACTGACCTCTGCTGTATGACTGAGACCTCTGACTGACCTCTGACTGACCTCTGACTGACCTCTGCTGTATGACTGAGACCTCTGACTGACCTCTGCTGTATGACTGAGACCTCTGACTGACCTCTGCTGTATGACTGAGCCCTCTGCTGTACGACTGAGCCCTCTGATGGGTGTTGTGTGTGTGTATTCATCCCTTGTAGTTTCATTTAAAGAGACTCTGTCATGCAGGGCTCCCTATTGTTTTCATTATACCTTTATTTAAAAAGTCAGTTAAGAACAAATTCTATTTTTTCAATGACGGTCTAGGAACAGTGGGTTAACTGGTCTAGGAACAGTGGGTTAACTGGTCTAGGAACAGTTGGTTGACTGGTCTAGGAACAGTGGGTTAACTGGTCTAGGAACAGTGGGTTAACTGGTCTAGGAACAGTGGGTTAACTGGTCTAGGAACAGTGGGTTAACTGGTCTAGGAACAGTGGGTTAACTGGTCTAGGAACAGTGGGTTAACTGGCCTAGGAACAGTGGGTTAACTGGTCTAGGAACAGTGGGTTAACTGGTCTAGGAACAGTGGGTTAACTGGCCTAGGAACAGCCTGCCTTGTTCAGGGGCAGAACGACAGATTTGTACCTTGTCAGCTCGGGGATTCAATTTTGCAACCTTTTGGTTAAAAGTCCAACACTCTAACCACTAGGCTACCTGCCGCCCATACACTCTAACCACTAGGCTACCTGCCGCCCCTACACTCTAACCACTAGACTACCTGCTGCCCCTACACTCTAACCACTAGGCTACCTGCCGCCCCTACACTCTAACCACTAGACTACCTGCCTCCTCTACACTCTAACCACTAGGCTACCTGCCTCCCCTACACTCTAACCACTAGACTACCTGCCTCCTCTACACTCTAACCACTAGGCTACCTGCCGCCCCTACACTCTAACCACTAGGCTACCTGCTGCCCCTACACTCTAACCACTAGGCTACCTGCCTCCCCTACACTCTAACCACTAGGCTACCTGCCTCCTCTACACTCTAACCACTAGGCTACCTGCCGCCCCTACACTCTAACCACTAGAAAACCTGCCTCCTCTACGCTCTAACCACTAGACTACCTGCCTCCTCTACACTCTAACCACTAGGCTACCTGCCGCCCCTACACTCTAACCACTAGGCTACCTGCCACCCCTACACTCTAACTACTAGACTACCTGCCTCCTCTACACTCTAACCACTAGGCTACCTGCCGCCCCTACACTCTAACCACTAGGCTACCTGCCACCTCTACACTCTAACCACTAGAGTGGGCCACAGTGTCTCCTGACCCCTCCTGTCTCAGCCTCCAGTACTTATGCTGCAGTAGTTTATGTGTCGGGGGGCTAGGGTCAGTTTGTTATATCTGGAGTACTTCTCCTGTCCTATTCGGTGTCCTGTGTGAATCTAAGTGTGCGTTCTCTAATTCTCTCCTTCTCTCTTTCTCTCTCTCGGAGGACCTGAGCCCTAGGACCATGCCCCAGGACTACCTGACATGATGACTCCTTGCTGTCCCCAGTCCACCTGACTGTGCTGCTGCTCCAGTTTCAACTATTCTGACTTATTATTATTCGACCATGCTGGTCATTTATGAACATTTGAACATCTTGACCATGTTTTGTTAGAATCTCCACCCGGCACAGCCAGAAGAGGACTGGCCACCCCACATAGCCTGGTTCCTCTCTAGGTTTCTTCCTAGGTTTTGGCCTTTCTAGGGAGTTTTTCCTAGCCACCGTGCTTCTACACCTGCATTGCTTGCTGTTTGGGGTTTTAGGCTGGGTTTCTGTACAGCACTTTGAGATATCAGCTGATGTACGAAGGGCTATATAAATACATTTGATTTGATTTTGATTTGATTTAGACTACCTGCCCCCCTACACTCTAACCACTAGACTACCTGCCCCCCTACACTCTAACCACTAGACTACCTGCCCCCCTACACTCTAACCACTAGGCTACCTGCCTCCTCTACACTCTAACCACTAGGCTACCTGCCTCCTCTACACTCTAACCACTAGACTACCTGCCTCCGCTACACTCTAACCACTAGGCTACCTATCCCCCCTACACTCTAACCACTAGACTACCTGCCTCCTCTACACTCTAACCACTAGGCTACCTGCCGCCCCTACACTCTAACCACTAGGCTACCTGCCTCCCCTACACTCTAACCACTAGGCTACCTGCCTCCTCTACGCTCTAACCACTAGGCTACCTGCCGCCCCTACACTCTAACCACTAGGCTACCTGCCTCCTCTACACTCTAACCACTAGGCTACCTGCCGCCCCTACACTCTAACCACTAGACTACCTGCCTCCACTACACTCTAACCACTAGGCTACCTATCCCCCCTACACTCTAACCACTAGACTACCTGCCTCCTCTACACTCTAACCACTAGGCTACCTGCCGCCCCTACACTCTAACCACTAGGCTACCTGCCGCCCCTACACTCTAACCACTAGGCTACCTGCCGCCCCTACACTCTAACCACTAGGCTACCTGCCGCCCCCACACTCTAACCACTAGGTTACCTGCCGCCCCTACACTCTAACCACTAGGCTACCTGCCGCCCCTACACTCTAACCACTAGGCTACCTGCCGCCCCTACACTCTAACCACTAGGCTACCTGCCTCCTCTACGCTCTAACCACTAGGCTACCTACCGCCCCTACACTCTAACCACTAGGCTACCTGCCGCCCCTACACTCTAACCACTAGGCTACCTGCCGCCCCTACACTCTAACCACTAGGCTACCTGCCGCCCCTACACTCTAACCACTAGACTACCTGCCGCCCCTACACTCTAACCACTAGACTACCTGCCTCCTCTACACTTTAACCACTAGACTACCTGCCTCCTCTACACTCTAACCACTAGGCTTCCTGCCGAGCCTACACTCTAACCACTAGGCTACCTGCCGCCCCTACACTCTAACCACTAGGCTACCTGCCACCTCTACACTCTAACCACTAGACTACCTGCCCCCCTACACTCTAACCACTAGACTACCTGCCCCCCTACACTCTAACCACTAGACTACCTGCCCCCCTACACTCTAACCACTAGACTACCTGCCCCCCCCCCTCCCTACACTCTAACCACTAGACTACCTGTCCCTACACTCTAACCACTAGACTACCTGCCCCTACACTCTAACCACTAGGCTACCTGCCGCCCCTACACTCTAACCACTAGACTACCTGCCCCCCTACACTCTAACCACTAGACTACCTGCCGCCCCTACACTCTAACCACTAGACTACTTGCCGCCCCTACACTCTAACCACTAGACTACCTGCCCCCCTACACTCTAACCACTAGACTACCTGCCCCCCTACACTCTAACCACTAGACTACCTGCCCCCCTACACTCTAACCACTAGACTACCTGCCCCCCTACACTCTAACCACTAGACTACCTGCCGCCCCTACACTCTAACCACTAGGCTACCTGCCGCCCCTACACTCTAACCACTAGACTACCTGCCCCCCTACACTCTAACCACTAGGCTACCTGCCCCCCCTACACTCTAACCACTAGGCTACCTGCCGCCCCTACACTCTAACCACTAGACTACCTGCCCCCCTACACTCTAACCACTAGACTACCTGCCGCCCCTACACTCTAACCACTAGACTACCTGCCGCCCCTACACTCTAACCACTAGACTACCTGCCCCCCTACACTCTAACCACTAGACTACCTGCCGCCCCTACACTCTAACCACTAGACTACCTGCCCCCCTACACTCTAACCACTAGGCTACCTGCCCCCCCTACACTCTAACCACTAGGCTACCTGCCGCCCCTACACTCTAACCACTAGGCTACCTGCCCCACCTACACTCTAACCACTAGGCTACCTGCCGCCCCTACACTCTAACCACTAGACTACCTGCCTCCTCTACACTCTAACCACTAGGCTACCTGCCGCCCCTACACTCTAACCACTAGGCTACCTGCCCCACCTACACTCTAACCACTAGGCTACCCGCCGCCCCTATTCCCTATACGTTTGACCAGGACCCAGAGGGTGCAATTCGGATCCAGAGACTATTTGGATTGTCTTGTTCAGGTGATGATAAACATCCTCTCCTCTCCTCTCCTCTCCTCTCCTCTCCTCTCCTCTCCTCTCCTCTCCTCTCCTCTCCTCTCCTCTCCTCTCCTCTCCTCTCCTCTCCTTATTAGCCTAATCAAGGCCTTAACGATCTGTCCTCTCTAACAACAGACTGATAGTATCAACATCCCAAAACAGACAAGATCTAACATGTTGTCATACTCAGATACCATCAGTGATCTTGGGCTCTTTATCCCCAATCACACTGACAGCTGCAGGATTTAGATGAGCTGGAGTCGGATGGGGGATCGGATATTGGGCCTGAAATCGATGTTGTTGATGATAATGAGTCCTCATCTGATTGACTTGGAGCCTCCACCTCCGGGTCTCGCCGCAGAAAAACCAGAACAGAGCCAACTGAGACAGTGACCCCAACCACCACAATGAGACAGGAGTCTGGTAGAAACCAGAACAGAGCCAACTGAGACAGGAGTCTGGTGGAAACCAGAACAGAGCCAACTGAGACAGGAGTCTGGTAGAAACCAGAACAGAGCCAACAGAGACAGGAGTCTGGTACAAACCAGAACAGAGCCAACTGAGACAGTGATCCCAGCCACCCCAATGAGACAGGAGTCTGATAGAAACCAGAACAGATCCAACTGAGACAGGAGTCTGGTAGAAACCAGAACAGATCCAACTGAGACAGGAGTCTGGTAGAAACCAGTAGATGAACATGGATACTTTACTGTCCTGTGTTCTACTGTGTCCTAAAGCAGATACTTTACTGTACTGTGTTCTACTGTGTCCTAAAGCAGATACTTTACTGTACTGTGTTCTACTGTGTTCTCTAGCAGATACAGTACTGTACTGTGTTCTACTGTGTTCTCTAGTAGATACAGTACTGTACTGTGTTCTACTGTGTTCTCCTGTGTTCTCTAGTAGATACAGTACTGTACTGTGTTCTACTGTGTTCTCTAGCAGATACAGTACTGTACTGTGTTCTACTGTGTTCTCTAGCAGATACAGTACTGTACTGTGTTCTACTGTGTTCTCTAGCAGATAATTTACCAATCAGGAACAATGATAGACAGCTGTCCCTGATTGAGAATCATTCCCCGCCAAAACATAGAAACACAGAACATAGAGTTGCCCACCCGAGTCACACCCTGACCAACCAAACATAGAGAATAAAAAGATCTCTACGGTCAAGGCGTGACAATGTGACATCCTGCCCTTTTCCCGCCATCGTCATAGCGGACTCTGACTGGGGGTCCGACTCGCTCAGGCAGAAAAACATTTGCACCTCTTTTCAATGTTGATTTGAAAGTTATTATAGAAAACAGAACGGTGTCAAATCATTTTTTGGGCAAACGTCCTTTCTGGATTTAAAAGTACTACTAGAAGTTATCATCTAGTTTTATAAAAAGTATCTTTAATCCGATTACAATATTTTTGATGGTAACATAAAGGATTACAGTTCAAGTCTTTTTTGTAATCTGTAAATCTGTAATCTGTAAATCTGAAAATCTGTAAATCTGTAATTCTGTAAATCTGTAAATCTGTAATTCTGTAAATCTGTAATTCTGTAAATCTGTAAATCTGTAACAGTAATCTGTAACTATTAACTCCCCACCCATTCAAATAGACAATATCACCATCATCTATAACTGAATGTCGACTGAATTATTTGTTTTCTGCTATTTTATGAAAGGCATAACCTATTTCAATAAAATATTGTAATTCTTAACTTTTTAATGAACTCTTAATGAATGACCTATGACATATCCCTGTTAAATAAACACATTTTAAATCAACAATATGCTTTTTGAAAGAGAGTTTTGTTTTGTCAATCCAGGTGCCCAGACATTGAGGAATCGATCACTGAGGACACGATCACTGAGGGCACGATCATTGAGGACACGATCACTGAGGACACGATCACTGAGGACACGATCACTGAGGACACGATCACTGAGGGCACGATCATTTAGGGCACGATCACTGAGGACACGATCACTGAGGACACGATCATAGAGGACACGATCATTGAGGACACGATCAGTGAGGACACGATCATTTAGGGCACGATCATTGAGGACACGATCATAGAGGACACGATCATTGAGGGCACGATCATTTAGGGCACGATCACTGAGGACACGATCACTGAGGACACGATCACTGAGGACACGATCACTGAGGACACGATCACTGAGGGCACGATCATTGAGGACACGATCACTGAGGACACGATCACTGAGGACACGATCACTGAGGGCACGATCATTTAGGGCACGATCACTGAGGACAGGATCACTGAGGACACGATCACTGAGGACACGATCATTGATGACACGATCACTGAGGACACGATCATTTAGGGCACGATCATTGAGGACACGATCATAGAGGACACGATCATTGAGGGCACGATCACTGAGGGCACGATCACTGAGGACACGATCATTTAGGGCACGATCACTGAGGACACGATCATTGAGGACACGATCATTGAGGGCACGATCACTGAGGGCACGATCACTGAGGACACGATCACTGAGGGCACGATCATTTAGGGCACGATCACTGAGGACACGATCACTGAGGACACGATCACTGAGGACACGATCATTGATGACACGATCACTGAGGACACGATCATTTAGGGCACGATCATTGAGGACACGATCATAGAGGACACGATCATTGAGGGCACGATCACTGAGGGCACGATCACTGAGGACACAATCATTTAGGGCACGATCACTGAGGACACGATCATTGAGGACACGATCATTGAGGGCACGATCACTGAGGGCACGATCATTGAGGACACGATCATTGAGGACACGATCACTGAGGACACGATCACTGAGGACACGATCACTGAGGGCACGATCATTTAGGGCACGATCACTGAGGACACGATCATTGAGGACACGATCATTGAGGACACGATCATTGAGGACACGATAATTGAGGGCACGATCACTGAGGACACGATCATTGAGGACACGATCATTGAGGACACGATCATTGAGGACACGATCATTGAGGACACGATCATTGAGGACACGATCATTGAGAGCACGATCATTGAGGACACGATCATTGAGGACACGATCATTGACGGCACGATCATTGAGAGCACGATCATTGAGGACAAGATCATTGAGGGCACAGAGAGATGAGAGAGAGAGAGAGAGGGAGCGATAGAGAGAGAGAGAGGGGGAGAGAGAGGGAGAGAGAGGGAGAGAGAGAGAGAGAGAGAGAGAGAGAGAGAGACGGGAGAGAGAGGGAGAGAGAGAGGGAGAGAGAGAGAGTGAGAGAGAGAGAGGGAGATAGAGAGAGAGAGAGGGAGAGGGAGAGGGAGAGAGAGAGAGAGAGAGACGGGAGAGAGAGGGAGAGAGAGAGAGGGAGAGAGAGACGGGAGAGAGAGGGAGAGAGAGACGGGAGAGAGAAATAGAGAGAGAGACGAGGGAGAGAGAGAGGGAGAGAGAGAGAGGGGAGAGAGAAATAGAGAGAGAGAGAGAGAGAGAGAGAGAGAGAGAGAGAGAGAGAGAGAGAGACGGGAGAAAGAGGGAGAGAGAGAGAGGGGAGAGAGAAATAGAGAGAGAGAGAGAGATGGGAGAGAGAGGGAGAGAGAGAGAGAGAGAGGGAGAGAGAGAGAGAGAGAGAGAGAGAGAGAGAGAGAGAGAGAGAGAGAGAGAGAGAGAGAGGGGGGGACAGGGGGACAAACACCTGCCTGGAGGTGACAGCATTCCCTCCCACATATGCCCCCTAGGCACAACTATGACAACATAACCAACAAAAACGGGTCACAACTCCTGCAGCTCTGTCGCACGCTGGGTATGTACATAGTCAACGGTAGGCTTCGAGGGGACTCCTATGGTAGGTACACCTATAGCTCATCTCTTGGCAGTAGTACTGTAGACTACTTTATCA